>NW_026732570.1:10000-17500 GCF_028476545.2 Physella acuta
CACTATGTTGACAGAGTTCAGGCAAGATTTGGTAAAAATTTCGCTGTTTTAAGAAAAATTCAACTGAAATTTAGAGTGCGGATGTAGGCTGAGGTGTGACGTCATTTTAGGGGGGGGGGTCTGGCTTTTTGTGACGATGTGTGACGACGGAGGAGGGAGGTAAAAACCCTAAAATAAAGCGTGACGTCATTTATGGATAACCCCTATGTGGTTAGCGGACACAAGGTTTTAGAGTTACCTCTATCGGAAACCAGGGTTTAGAACTCTGGTTAGGAGATAGTTTATCGGCCTCGTGGCCTAATGGATAAGGCGTCTGACTTCGGATCAGAAGATTGCGAGTTCGAGTCTCGTCGGGGTCGAGTCATTATTTTTTAATGTTTACTTTTAATTTCTTTTAAGTTGTACTAAATAAAGAATAAGCCTTATGTATATTCTCATTGATTTTTTGTTTTTGTAAACCAATACATTTTCATGAAGGTTATAGAGTTGTGTATAGTGGACAATAAACTCTAGAGCTAACAAGACGTATCTCGTGAGAAGGCGCCGCCCACGAGATTTCTGTAGACTTAGATTTAAAAAACGATAGTGGACAAGTAGTAAGGACTTGTTATTTCAGTTACTCATCGAATGTTAATTTTTTTTTCAATTTGTGTTCAGTGGTAGAGGTTTATGCTAGGTGTTCTAACTTTATCAAGGCATTAAATAGCAAGAAAAAAAAATTCCAGATGTGTTTGTTCCTAATTAATCCTTACTCGTGTTCACTACCTCACCTAGACCGAAAGGTTTAGGTAGATAGGGAGAGGGTGGGGAGATGGGTACCAGGTGGTAGGACACGGGGTCCTGCATCTGGTGGGTGGGGAAGTCAAGCCTGCTGAGAACCTATCCATGAAATGCGACCAACATGTAGTGATCAAACCGACTTCTTCATAAACCAGTTATTCGGAGTTAGTCGAGACTTGACTGGCTATATGGGAGTCCAACTCCTGAGCCGGTATATCCGTGTCATGATAGGTAGATAGGGGGAACGTTACAACATGTACCCGCTACTTCTCTAAGAAGAACAGCACAGTTTCTGTAGTACCCCATCTCGCCATACTAAAACCAACTTAAACCTTCCTATTTAACGCGAGACTCGTTGCGTAAATTCTCGACCAAATATAATCCTGTAAGACCTCCTTAATCCTACGATTATTAAATATGAGTGAACGCACTTCTATTCTACTATCTCTAAAGTTATCAAAATCTGTTTAGTAATTACCACCAACATTGGATTAATATATTGATTTTTTTAATTGAATTAAAATGTCGAAAGATCGATGTTATCTTGGCTTCAATGTTCACAGTTATTGATAAATTTGTCATTTTATTGATCTTAAATATCTGAAATCGTAGGACATAGTTGTAGTATATGTGGAAATAAAATGTCTTTGGTAGATAGCTAACAGAGGCCCTGTTGAACGCACTGTAAGGTTTGTTATATGTTTCGGAAAGGGACGGCGTGGCCTAGCAGTAGAGCGCTAGACTACTAACCCGAAAGTCTCGAGTTCAAATCCGGGTTCAAGTCAGTAGAATGTCGCTGATACCCTCAACTACGATGGGTATCTAATTCACGTTAGGGAAAGTAGAAGCTTCATAAAGATATGTATTTGCCGAGGTTAAGAACTATTGACTATATTATTAGTATAAAAAAAATGTTAAACCTGACTCTACCTTTCCACCCCTCACCAACTTGCAAAACCCAAGTTTCAACCAAAGCCATGCTACTATACACACCACAGCAAGCTGATATTTTAATTCCAGTGATAGCATAACACCCCTTACCCCTATTTTTATTTTGGAAGAGAACATTGTCAGACACTTGTAAGATAAATCACCCCTTAACGTTTAGCTAGACAAAAATCAATCGATAAATGGATAATACAGATTGATATACAAATCGATAAGCGGTGAGGAGAGCACGAAGATTGATTGGGAAGCGACCGCACAGAAAGGAAATCGCCGGCCTCCTGACCTGCGGTCAAGCAAATGGTCAGTTTACTCGATTGTAAACGAAAAAGGACGGGGTGAAAGAATGTTTCAGTCTTTCGATGCGACCACATAGCCGGATGAGAAATGGCGAACACTCCACAATGCCGATTGTCTTTTCCTTTTCATAGTTGGGTTTTTTTTCCCAACAAGCTCGACCACCCTCCCCCTTCACAAGTTTCAGTGACTGAGTTGAGATGTGGTTCACTCGTGGTTAGCTGATGGTTTGTTGGTGCTGGCTTTCTAATTCAACGCTTGATTTATTTGCCCTCGGTAGGAAGATGACGATAAATTGTACCTAGGTATAGTAATATTAATCTCTATTTTGCTGATATATCTTGGATACTCTCATAACACTCACACATACACACACATCATATATATATATATATATATATATATATATATATATATATATATATATATATATATATATATATATATATATATATATATAATGTGTCATGTCAGCTTGTTTATAGGCAAAGTGCCATAAACCTCTTCTGTCACTACTATACAATATCATCTTCAACAAATTAATTATGTGATTTTTTTTTAAATTTCAAACTGAACCCTTTACCTTGATTTTTTTTTTAGATAATTCAAAGAAAGTGTACTGAATTTTACGCAGCATTGTATTACCAGCACAGTAGCCTGGTATGCTTAAAGTCTTTTTAAGTTACTGTCATAGTCTAGTTTTGTCATAGGCGGAAGACATTATGCAGCAGTCTTACTAATTAGAATTATCGAAGATGTGTTAGCGACCCAAGCATTGAAAAGAATCATTTGAAACTAGCTCTATCATCTCTAACTCAGATTCCAACCAGAACTATGTGTCTAGACTCTAGGGGTTAGGGACTTGGTATTCAACTAAGCTTGGGGATGTGAACTCGAGACTTTCGGATCATAGTAGCAGGTTCTACCACTCAACCACTCGCCTACCTCGTCTTTATACAACTAATATCTCATCCCATAAACCTCAAACTAGTAAACACAGACTACCCAGGGGCCATAACACATACACATACAATTCATCAAAATCGTTTCTTTAATATTTGTATTACCAGAAACAATCCATTTCGCAGTCGCCATTGAACACACGTATTTTCACGTGTAAATTCTCCATAATGTCACCTTTTATCTAACCCATCCCCCCATCTCAATCAATCAAATGTTAGTTTGTACAACGTAATACTTATAACGATTGACGCGTTTAACGTTTACACAGTTAAAAGCGTTAACGTTCCAGTGGTTTATGGTTAGCACGGCTTTTTTCAAAACCTGTCCAATGTTGTATTCTGTTTGCCTTCCTCTTCTTGTTTAGTTTTAATCAATTTAATTCCGCTAGTGAATAATGCATGACAGTTTTTTTTATATACTTGATACAATTTTTTTGTATCTTGAAGGCCATCCAATTCAGATTATTGAACAGCGATTTTCTGTAAAACCTTGAACGTACGGGTCTAAAAATAATATTATCATTGCGTTTAGAAGTAGGTTGCGACCTTCAAAATTTACAAAGAGCTCAGTATGGATAAAATCACTTCAGAATTTAGTCAGTATAAATAAACAAATGAATATAGGTCTATGTCTATATATTTATTTTATATACGGGATATATATAAATATATAAATATATATATATATATATATATATATATATATATATATATATATATATATATATATATATATTTATGTATATATATATATATATATTTATTTATTTATATATATATATATATATATATATATATATATATATATATATATATATATATATATATATATATATATATATATTTATATGACTAAGTATTTGCAAGTGTTTACGCTTGTATATATAATGCATTACAACATACTTTGTGGAGTACTCAAACTGAACCAAATAATGAATAAACTTTTGTTCTATTATTTTCTCCCCCTATCACTAACAGGCAATGATGCAACCAACGTCAAGGAGTCACAAGAACCTCATTCCCTTGCCAATATTTCACTTATCTGGAGCCTTACTCTGTTCCTCATTTCGCACTCTTTCCCCTCCAATTTCTCACACCCTCTCTCTCTCCTCCGTCCTCAGTCTCTTGGAAATCCAATCCCGTGCGCCGTGTACTGTTTTCTTGTTTTCATTTCTGACCACCGTTCCAGGTCTCTCTTGTCTGGGCTGTGTTGGGTTTGGCAGAGAACATCAAGACCAAAACAAGACCAAGGTCCCATCGACCTGTCTGTCTGGGGTATGTTCCATGTCGTTATCAGAAATATATATATATATATATATATATATATATATATATATATATATATATATATATATATATATATATATATATATATTTATATTTATATTTATTTATTTATTTATTTATTTATTTATATATATATATATATATATATATATATATATATATATATATATATATATATATATATATATATATACATTTAAATATATATATATATATATATATATTTAAATGTATATATATATATATATATATATATATATATATATATATATATATATATATATATATATATATATATATATATAAGTGTGTGTGTGTGTGCGTGTGTAAGCTATATATCAATATATAGCCTATATATCAATATATATGCTATGTATCAATTAATAGGCTATTTATCAAAATTATATTTTTCCTGTTCGTGCCGAAGACACATGGGGCAGAAAAAGTCGAGTTCATCTGTTACCACGACCACGGCATACAAGGAGTATTATGTGGTCACCACTATGCCCTGCCGCTTTTGTTTCCCCTGGCGTAAGTTAGGGCCCATTAGTTTTGTAGCTCAGTAATAAAAGCTTTTTTTTCCCGCCTCAGACATGTAACACAGTCAGTAATAAAAGCTGAGCGAGATCTGAACTCCATTCCTACAGGATAGCAGCCAAACGCTCTACCATTCGACCACGCCGTCCCGTATTTCACTATAAAAGCTATATAGCAATCTATACCCATAGTTGCTGTTTCATAAAGGCCTACACACATTTAAATTTTTCTCTTAAGAACAAGAATAACCAAGTTATATCTATTCAAGATTCAATAAAAAGTGTTTGGCGGAGCTACTATTTATTCTAATTTTTTTTTAATTTAAAAATAAAAATAAAAATAAAAACCAGACCTTTTTCATCACACTGTGGGCGTAGTTAAAGTTACCTCCCTTTTCGCTTTTTAACCAATCTCATCTCACGGGCTTAGCGGCCAGATTTTTTTGTCAATCCTGTTCTTTGTTTAGTCCCATGCAGATTCCAAACTGGCAGCAATAACAAAAGTTGCCAGAGGCTTTTCACCAGACAATTCCACAGAAGCGCTCGACTGAGCAGCGGAAATTTTCCATTGAACTTGGCCAAAATGAAGATCATGGATTCTCAAAAAAAAATTTAAGTAGTCTCATTTAACTCATTACTTTTGCCCCGCCGAATTTTGTATTAAAGCCTTGGTTTTTCTGTCACTGTGTTTTAAAATTGTTACTCTCCTTCTTGTTATAATAAAAATGCATTGTGTCTGGGTTTTTTTTTTTTTTTTTGCTGTTCTGAAAAAAAATTTGGTATTATGTCTGTGAACCGCGGATATGGATTTATACTTTTTAAATGTTCCCTCATATGCACAATTTAAACCTACAGCGAAAAAGCATTGATTTATTCCATGGTTCAATTCACTGTATTGATTCTTTCTGTTTGATTTCACTTCGTAAATATACAATTTTTTCTCTTCGCTGATTTTTTAAAATTGTCCTTTGTATTAAAACAAGAAACTTGTAATAAAAATATGTCAAAGCACTAACGCTCATTTACGTTTTTTTTTAACGCTGTGTTTAAAATCGTGTGTTTTTTGTCGGCCTTATTAGTTCTAAAGAATGCGCAGTAAAAATTTTATCATGTAGAAGTAGATCTATAGTTAGCGGCTCGGTAGAGAGCTAGACTGCAGACACAAAAGACTTGGGTCTAGCGATTTATGGAGTTGAAAGGGAGCTAATGAAGCTAGTTATGGCATAGGGTAAAGGGTACAGGGGCATATAGTAGGGCAGAGTACAGGTTCAGAGAATCAGTACTGAGGGCAGACGGCTGGGCATTATAGTGATGAGGGAGGGCATAGGACAGTGGATCTAAAACATTGATGACCACATTACGGGGGGGGGGATAACTCTTGTGGTTTTTTTTAATCCTATGAGTCCTTCTCCACTATAATTAACCCATTTTAATTTGTTGTGTAATTCTCCAGAAGAATCCATCGCGCATGCGTGAAAAATTATTCTACTTCCGCCCCCTCTAATACCGTTATCTCCCCCATCACTTGAAGCAACACTTGGTGTACTCTCTGGGTAAGCGTCCGCTACTCCGTGGGGAAAACCGATAGCAAGTTCAACAAATTAGAAAACGATTTTTAAAAGTAGAATCTAATTTGTCATTCCTTCTAGAAATTACTTTCTTTGTTTGCCATCTGTCCGTGTTCAATGTATTTGTTCTTTTGTCTTTCTTGAAGGTAGGCTTAAGCGGGGATTCTCAAGTTTTTTTTTAATGTTAGTACCCCGTAATATTAAAACATATTATCTTTTTTTTTTTTGGACTATTTGATCAAGAAGTTTTGTGTTTGTCTTTTTCGTTTTGTTTTTTTTTACTGAAGAGATTTCATTTTCAGATATTTTGTTAGAAAGACCTATTTTTATTTCGCCTGTTTTGTAAAATTGTGTTTTTTTTTAACTTCAGTATTAGCTTTATAGACTTTTTCCAAATCAATAAATACTGAATACAATATTGACAGCAAATAATTTCAATGCGGCATTCTAAATTTAGATGTTTGTTTTTTTTAATAAAAAAAAATAAAAAAAATCGAACACAATTGTTTGAAATATCCCAATGAATACGAAACGATTCATTTCAATCGACCGCGGGCTATTATGTCTGAGGAAAGAAGGCAACGGCATATTGACGTATCAAGTGCTACCCAGAAGAGAAAAAAAAAACCATCATGCCTCACGTTATTCCGCCCCGTGGGCCTCAATGAATGGTTGAACGTGAGTTTGTTAGAAGCCAGGCCCCGGATGTAAACAAACACAAAACCATAGTCACGTGGGTTAGTGAGACGGCGAACACGAGCGATGGACGCCTTTTTTTTTTGTTTTTAAGGCTCCCCCCCGGCGGGCGGGAAAAAAATTGGGGGCGCTTTTGTTCGGAGCCCGCCCATTCATTCAGGGGAAAAGATCGACATGGCTTTTATATTTAACGTTGCTCCAGGTCACAATACAGACATCAATACTCTGTCGATTGGCTTATGTTGGACGTAGGTAAACATAAATACCACGAAACATTCGGCAGATTGTATATTTATTTTTACTTGTGTAAAGAACACAATCTATAGATTCGAGGCCTTAAAAAGGCAATCTTTAATATGTGTTCTAAAATCTAGAAACTATGGGTATTTATGTATATGTATATGTATATGTATATGTATATGTATATGT
>NW_026732570.1:20000-241473 GCF_028476545.2 Physella acuta
AATCTAAGTTTAAGCATACAGAGTTTATTCCAGGCATATATATATATATATATATATATATATATATATATATATATATATATATATATATATATATATATATATATATATATATGAATTGAGTGAGAATATGAAATGCGATTCCCCCACAAATCAAGAACTGCTCACTTTGTTAAAGACTAGCAATCATAAAAATGTAATGACTGCCCTCAGTTGTTGTGACGCAAGAAGAAAACTATTTCTGGCACCTGTCTTAGAAAATGGAGTCACATTTTTATTTGCCAGTTGGTCTTTATTGAACTGGCGCGGGTAAAAAAAAAATGTGAGAGACAAAAATGAGCGTGTTTACAGTCGGTTGTTACGGCCAAGGTGTCGTTATCTGCAGTGTGTGTGGGGGGGGGGGGGGTATGGTTCTTGGTGTTTTACGCTTTAACTTCTTTATAGAGCCAATCTCTGAAAATACTTAATTTATTGGTAAGGGTAGCGTGGGTAGGGGTGGTTTGGGGGTTGGGGTAGGCAGTGCCGGCGCCATGTTATTTAGCACCCTAGGCAAAACTTATTAAAACATATGTATATGAAAACAATTAATTAAAAGGGACATATTAATTTATTATCAATTGCATACACAATTGCATACATAAGTATGACATCAAAATCAAATAATTTTACTTGCCTCCTTCGTCTCACAAGTTTGTACTAATTCCTTCAATTCCAGTTTGCAAGCGTAATCATATCTTAATGAAGTTTTTGCTAAGTCCACGAGTCTACTTTGTACTTGTACTACGAAGAGAGGGTCAAAACTGACCTCGACTGACCGGCGCCTTGTATGAGCTATATTACGAGAAAAACTTTTGCCGAACGATCCCCCTTGATATTTTGTGAGGTGGTAGAAGAACGCCTAGCCTTTAGTTATATTTGTAAAATGTCTATATTGTGTGATTATGTAACGATTTTTTTTTTGAAAAATAAAAGGTTATAAATGTTACAGATTCTAACCTAAAATCGTTATATATGAATCCTTTAGGAGAGGGTTAAAAATATGAAAAGACAATTAATTAGATATTTAATTTACGACTAAGACTGTGTCTACTAACATTAAGTACGAGAAAAATGGCCCGTTGAGGAAGGATACAACGGGCGCTAGGTTAATAGTGCTGTCTATTTTCTCGGTACTTTAATTTATACAAAATATAGTCATAGGCATATCCCTAACTAAACCATACACCTAATCTCATTCATGACAAAAGTCTCATTTAGAGTTGCTTTTAGGCAACTCTACTTGGAAGGAGGGGGCTTCGACCCCCTTCCCCCCCCCCCCCCCCCACACACACACTCCAAAACATGTCTTCCGTCCCATTCAACGAAATATAATTATATACTTTTTCCAGTGTCCGCTCCCTCCCAGAAAATTCTACCCCCGCCCCCGAAAATTTCAAGTACCCCCACCCCTCTCCGGGGAGGAAAAAGTCTGAAAGAAACACTGGTGTCGCGCTTACCCGACGAATTGCATTTAAAAAATTGCAAGAAAACCACTTTTTAGATTAGACACATTAATTAGGCTGTAATTTTATTATAGAGTATCGATGAAGAAATTTCTTTTGAGTTGGAGAGGGGGGGGGCTAAGACGTTCTTACGCGGGGGTAAGGCTTCGCCCCTACCCGAAGAATTGTATGAAAGAAACTCTTCACGCAAACCACTTAGATTAGACAAAATTGCCTTTTTATTCAATGTTTACTCGAGAATCAATGACGTCATATTACTGTGTGCACTCTCCGGCTTGATACTATTTTCTATCATATGTTAAATAGATAGATAGACAGATAGATAGACAGACAGCGAAACTATTAGTATTATAATTGCAATCTACGAAGGCTACTGATGTATTTGTTTTTCAACTTGATAGTGCTAAAGAAAAACCTACAAAACTATTTCGTTTAGAACTTAAGCTCTATATAATTTTTTACAATAGCAAATAATAACTTAAAGTTGTATTTATATGTAAGCGGTCAACCTAAGGTGCAGGAATTTGAAACGAATGTAAAGTTAAGCAACGAATTATCTCCCTTTTGAAAGCCAAATAACAAAATTTTATTCAAGGGAAATAACTTTCAAAAGAATAGCTAAAATTAATCAAAGATAACTAAGACATGTTTAAAAACACAATAAAACGTTCTAAATTTTGATACATTATAATTATAACAAACTTTCATATTAACTAAAAATCCTTGTAAAAACAATATATTTTAGCTATTGAATACTTAACTGTAGGTTTTGATTGAAAGTCTACAAATGTTAGCTTTATTATAACATACTTCTATTCAATTTTGATGATGTTTGAAATAGTTTACAATGTTTAGAAAATCTTAAATAAAATTTTGGATCCCCTTAATAAAGGGATGTCTTTCAAAAGATCAAACACTGGTCACTGTTTCAGACAATGCTGGAACAGGGGTCGGCAACCTGCGGCTCCCCTAATGTCAATATGCGGCTCTCCAGTTCCATGCACAAATATTAATAATCATTTTATTTTATGTTTAAAACTCATAAAAAATATTACAAAGAAAAACAACTTTAAGCATGATAAAACCACTCATCAGAGAACAATGAGAGTAGGTGATGTAGAAAGTAAATGGACAGCTGACAGCCGCTTGGGCACCAGACCCAGCCCTTCAGCCGTGCTGTGACCATCCCCGTGGCGACGGTTCCATTCTTGCCACTGCCCAAGTGCCGACTTTTTCGAATATTGTTAAATGGGGAATGTTATTTTATACATAATGCATTTCTCTATCGGTCAGTATGCATTAATTTGACCTGAGTGACGTGGTTTATTTTAGTTATTAGATTCTGGTTTATTTTAGTTATTAGATTCCTACTGTTGAACCGGGTACTGGACGGCGGTGTACGAGTTTACCCTGCGTTAAGTGGGATGGAAGATAAGCCCGATGAGAACCGAATACAGAAGCGACCGATACCCCAGCCAGTAGTCGGAGTTGGTCGTTTTGAGGTCTGCCTGGCTATGAGAGACACCTCCTGGACCCGTAGTGTCCGTAAAAAAAAAGGCATGGGCTTCTAAAGTGGATTGGGATTGTCGTATAGTTAAATTATTTGATTACTAATTTAATCAGAGCAGAGCTGGCTAAAATGCTTTAAAATGTTTTGTGCGAAATATTGGTATGTTTTTTTAAGTATAAATATTCTTTCGTATTTAAAGCTATTTATTTCAAATAAAAATAAAATGTATATATCTAATCCCAATCAAATGCCAAAATATTGAAATAAAATGATAGTTGCTCTTTAAAAACGGGGAACTTTTGTAAATTGTAACTTTTGGCTCTTCCTATTCAAAAGGTTGCCGACCCATGTTCTAGAATATTGATTAAATTTTTTTTTAAATTATAATTTGAAAAAATCAAAGTTTACAGTTAGTTATAAATTGCATCATATTTAATATTATATATTAATACTTTAAGAGGGGTAATATAGATTCCTAAAAAAACTAAAGATTTTTCAACTAGAGAACACCTACCTTTCTTTGTATTGTGTTCCGTATTGTATTGAATTCATCTTTCAATAAATGCTACTACTCGATATACTCAACTACATTCACAACACATAACAAACTTCGATTCCTAAACATAACTAGAAGCGATGCTCCACAACTACGACACCAACTCATTTAACTTCACCAAGCTCTACAAACGGTACTCCCAATCAACACCGATTTCACTGGACCTACTACTACACTTTAACAGTCAATATATTTCTATACCTTAATACCGTAAGAATCAATACTCCCGAAATCCCGAACTACGATACTTTATCACCTGTATTCTCATTCCTCTTTTACCAATCAGATTCCACTAGACCTTCAACTACAAAACAGCCGAATAAAAATTATGACACTTTAACACTTCGATACCTTATACCTACGAAACCATATCAACAACAGAATTCTGCCGTTACTCCCAAATCTAAACGATTCATCAAAACTTACCAAACAAGTACAATACTTTGAACACCCCGTCATTACAAAACTCTACACCAGTCAGAGAAAACGAGACTTACAAGCCCTATTAAAATTAGATTACCGTGTGAGATGTTCAAAATTTAAATTACGAACTTGTTTAATTGTTTTCTACATCCATTATTTGTCACCAAATTAAAAAGGCAAAGAGAATGGTAAAAAGCACCTCGACCTTTCCAAATTAGGGAGGTGGTGTTGCATTTTCACCAGCGCCAATAAATATAGGCCTATATAGACCTAATTTGGAGGGGGGGGGGTGCAAAATTGATAGTTCGTCCTGGGTGCCGAAATAGATCGCTACTCCTTTATAAAAGTTATTAGTTATTAGGTACTTTTTGATAATATCGATTAAACCTTTTGCGCCCTTTAGGGATGGCGCCCTAGCTCGCCTTATAGAGTAGCGCCGGCCATGGGGCTAGGTTTTTGTTTTTTAATGAATGTATGTTTTCGAAAAAGTGGTCAAATATAAGATGTGTATTAATAACTGAATAGTTTACCCGTGATTCGTAGAACACTTAAATGTATTTTAGAGTTTGTTATCGGGGTGTAAAAGTAATGTTCCCTTTCCAAACCTGACGGGCTATAGGGCCAGTGAAGTAGAGTTCACTTAATTTTGTGACCTCGGCATATGAAGAGATAGTGTGGTCAACACTCAGGGACGGTCTACTGAACCCGGATTCGAACTCGAGTCTTACGGGTTAGCAGTCCAGCTCCGTCCCCGTTACATAGTGTAGACGGTAGATTTCTTAAATTAAGCTGAAACCATGAACTGCTCGAACTAAGTCGGTTCGCATCTGCAACACTTAGGTAAAATCTAATATAAATAAAAGGGGTTTACACAAGAGAAATATGGCTTGGTATTTTTTTGTCGCGCTTTAAAACGAGCGTTTTGACATGGGAGATAACTATTTATAGCACAAACATGAGATCTTTCGTTCCTGAAGTGAGAGCTCTAATTAGTTCGTGTTCGCTACTGTCACGGCGATCACCTTGTTAATGCAATTACATCACGTGATAATTCATTGGCGTCCGGAATCAAAACCAAGAAATGATGGCCGTCCTCCAAATTTCAGCCCCGGTGTGTTTAAAATCTGAGTATTTCTATACCATTGTGTTATGTACTGTGAGTACTCATTGTTAGCTTAAAACTAATTGAATGCTAGTAAAGGCAGTATATGAGTAAGTGTAAACCGAAAAAAATATAATGTAAAATATAAATAATCCAACCCAAGTTTAATTTCATCAGGATACCTAACAGGAAAGAGACTTTGATCACTTGATATTTGGGGGGTGGGGCGGTCTACAATTTCCGGGGAGGGGGGGGGGGGTTCAGACACTGGTAAAAGTATGTGCTTTCTATATAAATTCCATTTCGTTCGGAGGGCGGTAGACTTTGCTCGGGGGGGGGGGGATGCCTGGAAGAAAATCTGCGTCTCGAACTCAAGGCTATGATTCCTCTATTGTCAGAAGGTCTCACGAATTTAAGGTGTTGTTTTTTTAGACAGAACGCTCTATATCTACGTTGATATTAAAGTCATTTCTCATTCCATAGGCAGCCTGCGACGGCTCCAGAATGTCAATGTGCCAAAAGATAGGAATTTAACAATGCAGCGCCTGTCTGCAATGACAGTGGAGGATTTTCTCTTAAACCCCTATTATATATATATATATATATATATAGGCCTATATATATATATATATATATATATATATATATATATGCCTATATATGCATATAAGACAATATATAGACTTATAATAAATACATACATATATATATATATATATATATATATATATATATATATATATATATATATATATATATTTATATATATATATATATATATTTATTTATAGATATATGCCTATATATGTATATATATAGGACTATATATAGGCCTAATTTATATATATATATATATATATATATATATATATATATATATATATATATATATATATATATATATATATATATATATATATATATATATATATATATATATATATATGCCTATATATGATTATCAGACAATATATAGGCTTATAATAAATACATACATACATACATACATACATATATATATGTATGTATGTATGTATGTATGTATGTATGTATGTATGTATGTATGTATGTATGTATGTATGTATGTATGTATGTATGTATGTATGTATGTATGTATGTATGTATGTATGTATGTATGTATGTATGTATGTATGTATGTATGTATGTATGTATGTATGTATGTATGTATGTATGTATGTATGTATGTATGTATGTATGTATGTATGTATGTATGTATGTATGTATGTATGTATGTATGTATGTATGTATGTATGTATGTATGTATGTATGTATGTATGTATGTATGTATGTATGTATGTATGTATGTATGTATGTATGTATGTATGTATGTATGTATGTATGTATGTATGTATGTATGTATGTATGTATGTATGTATGTATGTATGTATGTATGTATGTATGTATGTATGTATGTATGTATGTATGTATGTATGTATGTATGTATGTATGTATGTATGTATGTATGTATGTATGTATGTATGTATGTATGTATGTATGTATGTATGTATGTATGTATGTATGTATGTATGTATGTATGTATGTATGTATGTATGTATGTATGTATGTATGTATGTATGTATGTATGTATGTATGTATGTATGTATGTATGTATGTATGTATGTATGTATGTATGTATGTATGTATGTATGTATGTATGTATGTATGTATGTATGTATGTATGTATGTATGTATGTATGTATGTATGTATGTATGTATGTATATATATATATATGCCTATATATGCATATATATATAGGACTATATATAGGCCTAATTTATATATATATATATATATATATATATATATATATATATATATATATATATATATATATATATATATATATATATATATATATATAAGGCTTCGATCCGGCGGATCACAAGGATGTACTTAATATTTGCTTTATTGTCCGAGAGCTAAGTGATCACATCAGTTCACATATCCCATCATAACAGAGTCTGTGGTTCTCCCGCGTGTTTAAAGTATCGTTTATTGTATTTGCTCTTACTTTAAGCTAACCATGACCAATATATGTCTGGGCATTGGGATTTATTTAAGTGCTTTCATTCTTTTTAACAAAGTATAAAATGTACAAAAAAAAACTAAAGATTATTTGAGACAACTGTCTAGTTCAACTTTTTCATATCTATTCCGTCTTGTCCATAAATATCTTAATCTTCTACAAATCTTGACACTGTGTCTGGTCGGTACTTATTGGCCAGCCGTGTCAGACACACAGACTTAACCTGTCTACCCGAATCTGATATTTGTGACAGAATAGGCACACAACTAAGTCAGGCTCGAAGATTTGGGCAAAGAGTTTCACATAGATGGAAACAGCTGTATAATCTTAAAGATATATATATATATATATATATATATATATATATATATATATATATATATATATATATATATATATATATATATATATATATATATATATATATATATACATATATATATATATATATATATATATATATATATATATATGGTCGGCGTTATGGTAAGGGGATGAGTACTGTTGCTAGCCACTAAATATCCCGAGTTAGAATCACCAGGATATGTGAGGACAACAACCCATCTAGGAGAGACAACTCAGAAATCAAACAGGAGTGGAGCCCATGAGGCGATAGATTACCAATTGTAGAGGTAATATCTTAAGAACATCAGCTGTGCGGATAGAAGAGGCTGATACATGGACAACATCTGGCTCTCTTCACTGTCCTTGCGCAGTAATTTTTTAATTGTCTATTAGACTATGGAACCATACACACACACACACACAAATATATATATATATATATATATATATATATATATATATATATATATATATATATATATATATATATGTGTATATATAAATATAAATATATATATATATATACATATATATATATATTACGATTTTAACCAGTTGATATTTAATATTGCACAATTAGTTATTATGTTTACTTATGTGCTGAACTAAACCAACCCTCGAATAACATTAAAATCGAAATCAGCTCAATAGAAAAACAAATCCCCACCATCTCCGTCCCACCGCGTCTGTCCAACTAAAAACCTGTTTTTAATTGGTTCATCAGTACCCCCGCGGTGATGTTTTCCCAGTTTGTCGATGGTTATCGATGAATTTATTGGTTTTTTTTTTCTCAATGGTTTTATGTACTTGGTATTTATTTATATTCATAACCTTATGTTTGGGTAAATATAAACTAACGTTGTTATTAATGTATGTTTCTGTATGATTATGTTTTCTGTGTTGGTTTATATGTTTCGTGTGTTTATGTATTGGCCTGTTCATACATGTTCATACATGTTATTATTTTTTATTATGTAAGCTTATTTTTACAAAGTAACATGTGTTTAATTACACATGCATTTAACATGTTTGCATCTTTTTGAGTACTCACTTATAAAGTTATATAAATGTGACTGTTAAGATTGTACTAATCCCTGTCATGTAAAGGTAGCTCTTATATGGTAATGATCTCATACGGGTGTCTGGTGTACATAATTATATGGATATATTTTAAAAGTGTAATTTAAATTTGTTAAAAAATAAACCCATATATGACTATTCATTATTCTTGTACATAAAATAAATATATTTTTATAAATAAAATAAATAATTCTAACTTCACGTACATACTTAAAGAAGTTTAATTATTTATAATACTATGTATTTGAAAACGTGTGCTTATTTAAATAACTGTTGGATATAAATATTATAAACATCATATAAGAATAAACATTGCTTGATCAACCATCATTAGTACCGTAGCAGTACAGTCCAAGTTTTTCGACTGCTAGACACAATTCCCCCACCCCTTCCCACCCCCCTCCCCCATCCTCTTTCTCGTAACGAGTCCACATCCGGTCATACCCCAATTCATCGAATTTCTCCGGCGTCGTGTTCAGTCTATGACCTTTGCATGTCTATTTGATTCGGGGAATTCTGGGAACTACTAATGCTTTTAAGGACCTAGAGGTTGGAAATTAAAAGAAAGTGTTCCAAGGGGGAAGAAGGCGGGCTAGAAATAGAGAGGTCTGTAACCTTTCAAATGAGCCTGCAGTTTAAAAGTAAGCCGTATTTGTGCTTGAGAGGAAGTGGCGTTAGGTTAGGGACAAAAGGAAAGCGGAAGTTGTAATGTCTTAAAACTGTCTAGTTCACGAGTATAAAACACGAAGGTGTTTTTTATTTATTTTTTTTTTAACGTCAACTGTACAGGGTTAAATCTTGTTTAATTTTTTTTCGGGAGCAGGTGTAGAAAAGGAATGGACAGAAAATATCAAGGAAAATATATTAATGAGAGAACATTGTGCAATTAACTAACCGTTTGAATCTTTTAAAATGCTGGATAATATTTACTTTTTTTTTTTTTAAAAAAAAAAACGTTTCTTTAAAAACAAAGTTGTGTGCGAAATTGACTTAAGCATGGGTGTTTTACATCTTGTAAATGGATACACCTAAAAGCGTGCACCCACAGCACATATATACGGCACACGCATACGGCAAACACATACAGCACACACATACGAGTAAAGTTCCGTTTTCGAAACTGACTGTCCTTGGGGGAAATGAAGTTCCCTGTTTCTGTGACCTCGGCATATGAAGAGATGGTGTGTTCAACACTATGCCCAGCCGCCTTTACTTTCCCTAACGTGAGCTAGTAGACTACTCATTGACTTTCTACTGATTTGAACTGGGATTCGAACTCAAGACCTTCAGGGTTAGCAGTTTAGCGTGTAAACGCTAGGACATACCGTCCCATACATACATAGACCTACATGTGCACTTATCTACGCACACAGACATACAAGCACAGAGAGACATACGAACACATACAGACAAACACACACAGAAAAGGCAAATATATTTCTAAATATCACTTCGCCTGTAGAAAAATACCGGTAGAATCGATTATCTGAAATCGTGATTCACACGTACCAGTGCGCCATAGGTTACCGAACACCGAATACAAGCATCGCTGCGCTTGCTTTTGTAATCGCCCTGCCACTATTGAAAAGGTTACATATCTGAACCGTATCGATCCGCTTCATTGCAGTAAACAGAGGGGTAGTCTCATAACGTTTTGTATTTTTATTGTAAGGGTATTGAAGAAAGGGAAATAACTAACGGATACAAAAATAGAGACTATCAAGGGAGACCAACGCCTTTTACAGTACAGGCGATAAAAGCATAGTCGATAAAAAACGAACACGGAAAATACGAATAAAGCTGAAAATGTTTTGGCTGATTGTGTTCGCACATTTTAAAGTTGATCTTACAAGCAAGAGAAAGGTTTCCCGAGTTGTCGTTACTGCGGTCTGTTGAGCGTGGAGTATTTTCCCCATCAGTTGAAATCCATTAGTGTCACAGTAATTGCATGACACCTTCACTTTAAAAACTGTTACTTCAACACCAATATACATAGATATACATTCCTATATGTATATATCCTATATGCATATATATATATATATATATATATATATATATATATATATGTATATAAGCAACCAATGATCGCTTCATTAATGTCCTAGGATTACACTTTTCGGGTGGGTACATTGGATATATATATATATATATATATATATATTATATATAGATGTAACTGGGGTAGGCCTAACTACCAGTTACAAATGATAACGAACGAGAAGCCGCGACGCAGTATGAAATCTGACGCAACCATAACAGGTGGCTTATTGGATCGGTCTGATAACAACCTCAAAGCCAACGCGTGCTATTTTGGGAAACGGTACGAGAAGTTTCAGACGAGCTGTCAACTTTGATGGATGGGACGCAGATGTTTTAGTGAATCGGACGGTACGTCAGAAACTGCGACATTAGTATTCGGATACATCGATTACAAGTATCGATTACGGAAATGGAGACAAGTACGACTACGATTTCAAGGCATAAATAGGAGGGGACGGCAGAACTCGTCCTCTCTCTTCCCGTTTCGAGGCTCTTGCCTCTTGCATCGCTCGCTTAGATCAGTCAGTCTGTGTGACTATGTCAAGTCGGTTATAGAACGGGTTAGCCGTATTGTGTTAAGAAGGATTATAGACATGTGGATTCAGTTATATAAAGCCTAGTGAAGGACTGTTAGGGGTCAGTTGATTCAGACTATTATTGAGAAGCATTCCTGTTGATTTATTGTGTTATTATGAAGCATTTCTTGATTCATGTAATAAAGGATCAATAGCGAACCTGCATCTTGAGTATCTATACTGTGGTCAATGTTGTCTAGAATGAGTGGTTAAACTCGTTAACACGTGGCACTACAGGCAATTAGGTCTCATTACATGTGGCGTTGCGAGCATGGTAACTGTTGGCTCGTTACAATTGGCGTTGTCGGCAGGATAAATGTTCGCTCGTCACAATTGGCGCTGCGAGCAGGGTAACTGTTGGCTCGTTACAATTGGCGTTGTCGGCAGGATAAATGTTCGCTCGTCACAATTGGCGCTGCGATCAGGATGAATTCAACTAGACTTGCCGTTTAAGGCACCTATAGTCAACCTTGTGCATAACTGTGTTTAGTGTGTGTGTGAATTCGGACATTCAGGAACTGTGAAAATTGAGGAACGAGGAAAAATTTTTCATACACACACGGTAAGAAAGAACTCTTTTTTTTTTAGTACTTAAGGAAGAAAATGTCTACTCTGGACGAGAAGCAGACCCATATAGTGGTCCTACCCAGAGAGTCCCATATTAACAAATTTTACGGGGACGGAGATCCAACTTTAACCAACAGGTTCAGTGAAGAGGTCAAAGCGGCCTGGGCCTCGAGACATATGTCACCAGAGGAAAGATTAAGACTGCTGATGGGCAGTATAGGTGAAACGGTTAGGGCAGAGGTTAAGTGCCACGATAGGACCGTCCAATCAGATCCAGATAAGGTGCTAGATCTGATTATGGAGACCTTTGGGGAGAGACGGTCTGGAGTGCAACTGCTATCGGGATTCGTGGGCTTAAAGCAGAGAATGGCGGAGAGTGTGATGGAGTACTCACACAGGATGAACAGGGCCTTTGATTTGGTAAAGGGCAAATCACCGGACATTGATGTACGCCTACTGAGGGACCATTTCATCGAGGGGCTAGCAACCCCGATCTTAAGGAGAGAGTTGAAGGAGGAGGTCCACAGAGACCAGCAGTTGACCTTCCTTCAGGTCAGGAACTCAGCGATCCGCAGGTCCGAGGATGAGGACCAATCGAACTGTTCGGTGGACAAAGTCTCTGTGCCTGAACAGAGACAATCCCCACCCACAGGGGCCGACACGATGGAGACCATGATGGCTCAACTGTTGGCCCACCTAGAGAAGGTTGACCAACGCTTGAAGTGGTTGGAAAGCAGGTCAACAGCTGAGAATCAGGAAAAGAACGGTACAAAACGGGGACGGGTTGGACGGCCGCGTCCTGCCAAGCCATCACTCCAATGGACGGCAGACGGTCGACCAATTTGTTTGTCTTGTTCACAACCCGGACATATGGCACGGTACTGCCAGGGAAACGGTCGTCCTCTGTAAGGCAGGGCCAGGCTACAGAGGGGCGAGGTTATGGCCCAAGAAGCAAATTGATGGGAGTCTGTCCCGAAATGGTGATTACGATTGGGGACATCGCGGTGAAGGCAATTGTGGATACAGGCTCCCAGGTGACGACAATCACGGAAAATTTTTACACCAAATGGATGAAAGGAAAAGACCATAGGTTGAGGTCTGACACATGCATGCGCCTGACGGCAGCTAATGGACTAACCATTCCTTACTGTGGTTATTTTCTGGCGGATGTCGTGGTGGCGGGACATAGGTTGAAGCAGGTTGGGGTGTTCGTTACGAAACACAACCTCGAGACAAATGTGTCAAATATACCTTGCCTGTTGGGCATGAATATTCTTGGCCAGTTGCCAGAATTTCTTACAAATATTGTCGGATCGACCACACCAGGTCGGGGATCCAAGTTGGCCAGGTTTGCCAAGACCAGAGGAAGGACAGCAGTCCCGGCAAACACGGTCAAGGCAATCACATTACAAATTGGTGATAGAAGCGTGAATGGTGATGTGATGATAGAACCATGTGGCGCCGCACTGAGGGCAGGCGTCGTGTTACTGCGGACATACACATCAGCGGAAAATGGACTAGTTCAAGGATTAGTGGCAAATGTTTTGGATGAAGAAATTTTTATACCGCCTAATACTCTGGTAGGAGTACCACAGAACGTCGAGGTACTAAGGTCGGCACAGTGCATCGAACTGAGCAATACCAGCAGTAATGAAGTAACAATTAGGTCGGTCAATGTGACGGCCGAGGGGAAGAAAGAGGATGGCCGATCATATACATTCCCGGAAACTGAGGACCCAAAACTAAATGAATTGCTGAATAAATACAGTGATATATTTGCCTCGTACGAGGGTGATTTGGGTTACACGGAAGTAATAAAACACCAGATACCCTTACTACAAGACAAGCCGGTGGCGCAACCTTATCGAAGATTACCACCGAGTCACTACTCTGCGGTGAAAGCTCACCTGAACGATCTACTAAAAAAGGGAATTATTACAACCAGTACGAGCCCGTATGCGGCACCGATAGTAGTGGTAAAAAAGAAGTCAGGGGAGATAAGACTGTGTTGTGATTACCGGAAATTGAACAATATCACGAGAAGGGATGCATTCCCCTTGCCTCGTATTGATGAATGTCTTGATGCGTTGGGGGGAGCAAGATTTTTTTCTACCTTGGATTTGGCTAGTGGCTACCACCAAGTGGCCATGCACCCCAACGATCAACATAAAACTGCATTTATTTCTCCACTGGGACTGTACGAGTGGACCCGTATGCCGTTTGGTCTAACTAATGCACCTGCTACATTCCAGCGAGTAATGCAGAGTGCTATGAGTGACTTTCTATTTCAAATAATGTTGGTGTACTTGGATGATATACTAGTTTATTCAAAAACTTGGGAGGACCATCTAAAAAGATTAGAACAAGTGTTTCTCCGTCTTAGGGAGAGAGGAGTAAAGCTGAACCCAGACAAATGCTGCTTTGGTTTGAAATCGGTACATTTTTTGGGTTACGTGATTTCGTCGGATGGCATCGCCACTGACCCAGATAAAATTGCAGCTGTTAAAGAATGGAAACAACCAACAACTACGGTAGAGGTCAGATCATTCTTGGGCTTTGCTTCCTATTATAGAAAATTTGTGCCTGGTTTTGCAAAAATTGCCGCACCATTGCATGACTTGGTAAACAAAATGACAAAGAAACACAGTAAGGAGAAAAAGAAAGGTAAAACACAACGGATAGGTGAATTATGGACTGATGAATGCCTGAACTCGTTTAAGCTATTGAAAAAGGCTTTGACAGAGGCGCCGATATTGGGATACGCAGACTTTGACAAACCATTTCGGCTAGAAATTGACGCCAGCTCTAAAGGTCTGGGAGCTGTGCTATCACAACAACAAAAGCAAGGTTTCAGGGTTATTGCTTATGCCAGTCGAGCTCTGAAGGAATCAGAGAAGAACATGACAAATTACAGCGCCATGAAACTAGAACTTTTGACATTAAAATGGGCTGTGACTGAGAAATTCAGGGACTATCTATTAGGTGCTAAATGTGTGGTATACACTGACAATAACCCCTTGAGCCACCTAAAGACAGCAAAGTTGGGATCCATCGAACAGCGATGGGCAGCAGAATTGGCACTCTTTGACCTAGAGATAAAGTATCGCCCGGGGCGGTCCAATGGCAATGCGGACGCCCTATCAAGGAATCCTTACGAGAGACCGGGTGATGAGGAAGAAACGCTGACAGGAATATGTGAGGTCAGAGCGTCAACAGATATCCCTCATGGGGTACAAGTGATGCAGAACGGGCAGACCGGGGTGGAGCACATATCCACAGAGCCCGGACATATGGACAGTAGTGATTTTAATTGCCTTAATCACCAAAAGATAAGAGATGCCCAGAGAACGGATAGTGGCTTACAACCGCTATTGAAATACGTCCAGGAACAAAAATTCCCAGGAAGAAGGGAAAGAGAACAATTTGGTCGAGAAACAAAGAAAATACTGAGTCAGTGGGACCGTCTCAGTATAGAGGATGGTGTTCTCATGCGGAGAATTCATGACCAAATTGATGGGACAATACACCAGGTGGTGGTGCCTGGACAGTTAAGAGAAGAAGTGCTAAGGTTGGCACATGACAGGGCAGGACACCAGGGTCAGGACAGGACGCACAAAATATTACGACGGAGGTGTTACTGGCCCAATATGGAAATGGAGGTCAGACGCCATTGTGAGGCTTGTGTGAGGTGTCAGCATGCGAAAATGCCAGTTGTCAAAATGAGACAGCCATCAGGACACCTACTAGCGACAAAACCACTAGAGATTGTGGCTATGGACTTTACGTCGTTGGAGCAATCATCGGATGGGACGGAACATGTGTTGGTAATGACTGATGTATTCACCAAATGGACGGTGGCGGTGCCCACGCGAGATCAGACTGCCAAAACAGTGGCAAAGGTCTTAATAGAACATTGGTTCATCAAATATGGCATACCAAGACAATTACACTCTGACCAAGGAAGGGCTTTCGAGTCAGAAGTAATTAACCAACTGTGCAGCCACTACGGGATCAACAAATCTAGAACAACCACATTTAATCCGAAGGGAAACGGACAGTGTGAACGGTTCAACCGCAGCATGCATGATTTGCTGCGTACGCTAGAACCTGAACAGAAAAAACGTTGGCCTGATTTTCTCCCAGAGTTGGTATATCTATACAACTGCACACCCCATGCCACAACCGGCTTTACGCCATACATGTTGCTGTTCGGACGAGAGGCTCGACTCCCTCTTGATTTGTTCTTAGGAAAAAGGGAGAGTATGACTGGCTCATACACCGCACTGGAATATGTGAATGAACATATGAGAAGAATTAGAGAAATGTACAGGGTAGTACAGGAAAGACTAGAACATGAATCTCGGCGAAGGGAACCGCCGATACAGACGAAGGACCCGCCACTCAAACTGAATGACAGGGTATTACTGCGTAGCCACCCGTTAGGCAGAAACAAAATCCACGATCTCTGGGGACAGGAGATATGGCAAGTCGTGGAGATGCCTAAAGCAGCAGGTGGCCCCTTTAAGATAAGACCCATCGATCACGCCAAACCGGATCGGTGGGCGAATATTGCTCAATTAAAGAAATATTGGAATAGGCAAGAAGAGCAGTTACACACAGAGAAACCCAAGACAATTAGGGAACCGGAAGTTATAACGGAAAGTCACATACCCATTCCGGAACCATATCACCATCAACAGAACAACCGCGATACGCAAGGGGAGGATACCGGCAACAATGAGGATCCCGGTCCCTCCAGAAGCAGAGAGACAGTAGACCATCAGATAAGTGGTCCGCGGAGAAGTTTAAGGAACAGAAGGAATACGAAATTTTTTGTCAGCAACCATCAATTCTTTCATGGTCGCGCTGGTATGAAAACAGACTGTTCAAAGAGCTATAGAAGTGAACTGGTGAAGGCACCAAATGGAAAGGGTGGATGTGAATTCTAGAACTGTTTTGTGTCTCAGGAAGATGATGTAGACACAGTTGATATGTGAAATAGGTATAACTGTCAATCGTATACGAATGGAACGTCGTGGACAGTGAGTGGAACAATAAATTTTTTTTTACGATGATGCGATGGACATTTAGGAAGTGCACCTGCCAGGCGTTGTTTGTGGTTGAAAACACACAAAAAAAGCAGGGGTGGATGTAACTGGGGTAGGCCTAACTACCAGTTACAAATGATAACGAACGAGAAGCCGCGACGCAGTATGAAATCTGACGCAACCATAACAGGTGGCTTATTGGATCGGTCTGATAACAACCTCAAAGCCAACGCGTGCTATTTTGGGAAACGGTACGAGAAGTTTCAGACGAGCTGTCAACTTTGATGGATGGGACGCAGATGTTTTAGTGAATCGGACGGTACGTCAGAAACTGCGACATTAGTATTCGGATACATCGATTACAAGTATCGATTACGGAAATGGAGACAAGTACGACTACGATTTCAAGGCATAAATAGGAGGGGACGGCAGAACTCGTCCTCTCTCTTCCCGTTTCGAGGCTCTTGCCTCTTGCATCGCTCGCTTAGATCAGTCAGTCTGTGTGACTATGTCAAGTCGGTTATAGAACGGGTTAGCCGTATTGTGTTAAGAAGGATTATAGACATGTGGATTCAGTTATATAAAGCCTAGTGAAGGACTGTTAGGGGTCAGTTGATTCAGACTATTATTGAGAAGCATTCCTGTTGATTTATTGTGTTATTATGAAGCATTTCTTGATTCATGTAATAAAGGATCAATAGCGAACCTGCATCTTGAGTATCTATACTGTGGTCAATGTTGTCTAGAATGAGTGGTTAAACTCGTTAACACGTGGCACTACAGGCAATTAGGTCTCATTACATGTGGCGTTGCGAGCATGGTAACTGTTGGCTCGTTACAATTGGCGTTGTCGGCAGGATAAATGTTCGCTCGTCACATATATATATATATGTATGTATGTATATGTATATATATACATGCACACACATACATATATATATATATAGTTCAGGATAATATATATATATATATATATATATATATATATATATATATATATATATGTTTATTTGTATATACACACACATACACACACACATATATATATATATATATATATATATATATATATATATATATATATATATATATATATATATATACATTTATTTATTTATTTATTTATTTATTTATTTATATATTTATATATATATATATATATTTATACATGTCTGTGCATTATAAATACAATCAACAGAACACATAGCTAGTGGTGTTAGAAATAAGAAGCCGTGTTCTTAATTGTATTTTCAACAAGTGAGGGCGGTGAAAAGGGAAGTAATTCAACAGAAGCTGGTGGGGCACGAGATGAATTCCGTTTCCAGTTAAATCTCGAAGTGTGGTTAACAGGTCATTTCATCTTCATGTCTTCTCTCAATTTCTCCCTTTCTCTCTTTCCCTCTCTCGGTATCTCTTTCTCCCACTATCTCTTTCATCTCGCTTACTTTCTAAACATACGATCTTCATTCCCTCCAATATTAATACAGCAGTTATAGACAATCTCAGTTAAATATATTTGGAATAAAATAAAATTTAAAAACTATTCTCTATCGCTAGTCATAGATATAATCCATTAATTCTAGCTTTATATATATATATATGTATATATATATATATATATATATATATATATATATATATATATATATATATAATTTGTTCTTGAGTAAATAAACAACATCAGGGTGGGGCTAGTGGACCTTCAGGATAAACAGAAATCGATTTCTGTTGTTAGCTAATCAGTCAAAACAGTTCTCTTCCGTTGTTTAATAAACATCTACTGCCAGCCACATATGTTATATTTGAGGCATTCGGTGTGATGGATCTAAAGCAATATTTTTTGTTGCTATGATACCCAGTTGCGACTAAACTAGTAGACTGCAAATTTCATGTTTCAAAACAAGAAATTATGTCTGGATTATTATTATCCATAGCAAAGACCTTCAGGATAAACAGAAATCGATTTCTGTTGTTAGCTAATCAGTCAAAACAGTTCTCTTCCGTTGTTTAATAAACATCTACTGCCAGCCACATATGTTATATTTGAGGCATTCGGTGTGATGGATCTAAAGCAATATTTTTTGTTGCTATGATACCCAGTTGCGACTAAACTAGTAGACTGCAAATTTCATGTTTCAAAACAAGAAATTATGTCTGGATTATTATTATCCATAGCAAAGATTTCAGATCAGATTTTTGTCTGGTTTTTCAGAAGATGACGAAACGGATTCTTGTGAAGATGTGGTCAAGTGGTAGAACTCACGATGACAAGCTGGACGTTTTCAGTTCCTTTTTTATCTTGAGCTTTTAGCTCACTTTGGAGAAGTGGCAAACTGACTGCTTTCTGAATACGTATACGATGTCAACTGATAAACTTTACTGCTTCTACAGCTTAGACTCAGGGGTCTCCAAACTACGGCCCGCGGGCCGTATGCGGCCCGCGAAGTCCTCTCATCCGGCCCGCGGAGATCTTTTTGTCCAAGGAAAAATTGTTTGTTGGTGATGGCTGAGGAACTTTGCGCAGAAAAATCAAAGACATGCCTGGAAGAAACTGGCCCCCGAACTAAAATTTGATAGTTAATACGGCCTCGGACTGAAAAGTTTGGAGACCCCTGGCTTAGACAATAAGACCTCCGACAACAGGCCAATCGACTTCCGACAAGACTTCCGACATCAGGACTTTCGACACCAGGGCCTCTGACAACAGGACTTTCAACAACAAGATCACCAACAACAGGACTTCCGACAATAGGACTTCCAACAAGAATATCACCCACAACAAGGTCACAGCGAATGGGTGGAGGTGAAATACAGTCTCACCACATCATTTGACGTCTCTCATGAATGACATCACACTCCTAGATGTGAAGGACAGACTTTTATCACGATGTGCTACATTTGTGGGGGGGGGGGGGTATAAACGTGGCCTTTGTTTTGTATTTCCCGAAAAAACGTGTAGTTATTATTAGACTTTTGGTTATTTCATGGAGCGGAAGCCTTGGGTTAGTCTGGCTTTGTGTGACGTGTGATGCTGGGGTGTTTTTGTTGAAGGTAGGGGGTGAGGGGAAGGCGGTTAAGTTAACGTGATGTCATTTATGGATGACATCTAAACTTACAAAGAAATACCACTACCTTTCCTATGTTCTGGCTGGTATTCCTGGTTTACTGGTATTCTAGGATACTTGTATCATTATATCATATATCCTTGTATCCTGCGATTCTTGTATCATACATAGACTCTGTCAAGAACTCTGTTTTTTAATTTACACTACTATTTTTTTGTTTCCCTCTAACACGTGTACGTAATTAGCACACAACGTTCCATTAACAAAGTGGGGCGTAGAGGGGGGGAAGGGGTGCCAGAAACACAGAACATCTACCCCAACAGGTAGTTCACCCGCGTGATCGTTTCAACTCTGAGTGTCACGTTCTGTTGTTGTTGCTTTATTTTGTTCTGTTGTTTCTTTTTTCTTTATAACAGTTGGTTGTTGTTGTTTTTTTAAATAGCTTCCTAAAATTCAATTTTCGTAACATTGTAAAAACATTATTTTATAAGTGTATACAGTTTCAACAGCTGCCATCCGGTGTTAGAGCCTTGTCGTGGCTTGGCAGCTTGTGTATCCTGACCACCCCAGAGCTATACCAGCGGGAGTGTAAAGTCCTAGTAGGTTCAACCAAGCTGGGAAGGTCTGCACGGGTAGGGATCAGACCAAAGCTAACACCCTGGTTCTCCAGGTTGGGGGTTGAAACATAAGGCTAGCAACCTTATCTCGTAAAAAAATATACCGCTACAGAAACTGCAAGTACACAAATCCAGCACCAACTTGGTCGAGGAGGTTCCTTTCTAGAAGAGCCCATGATGCCTACTAGTGAAATATTCTTTTGCAGCCCTTTGCTCTCCAGGGGCCACAAAGGAGTGATGATGATGACAGTTTCAACGACATGATAGTAAAGTGTATATATATATATACTAGCCGTCCCGGCCAGGCCCTGCTCTGGCTTCTGTGAAAAACCTTTGTGTTAAAGACCATTACCTGTGTGTTTAGTAATCATCATAAACCCGGCATTGCCCACCCAAACCACAACCAACCAAAAACAACAAAACGCAAACATAACGCTAACACAATTACAAATACAAACGAAAACAAAAACTTAACAACAAACACAACCACACCCACAAACACCAATACAAACACAAAGAAAAAAACAAACAAAAAGCAAACGAAAACAAAAACCTAACAACAAACCCAACCACAAACACCAATACCAACAAAAAAAAATCAACGAAAAAAGCAAACGAAAACAAACCAAATCCAAACGCAAAACCAACCAAAAACACAAATACAAACCCAAACAAAAAAAAACACAAACAAAAACGAAAAAAGAAAGAACAAAAACGAACCAAATTAAAACGCAACCACTAACGCAAACCCACCTAAACACAAAGAAAACACTAACGCGAACATAAACGCCCGGGGCGGAATCACCTGTTTTAGCTTAATGAACGACTATAGTACCCCAACTTATTCACAGTCTTTTGCACTCACTTAAACGAACGCGCCTGTTTCAATTTAATAAACAATTTTAATACTCCAAGCTTATCCGTAAAATACCTACAACATTTGCACTTGATCAATCCCCGCTAATTATGTAATTATTTTTTTTCCCAACACCAAAACAAAGTAATTAAAAAGTAAATTATTTTCACGGAATGCAATGGTTTTTTTATAAAGGGAAGTAATTGTGTTTTTCCTAATTTATCAAAGGGAAGTAAGTGCTATAGGACTAAATAAAGACATAATTAGAATTTTTGTAAAAGATGATATTTTTTTTAAAACTTGTGTTAAATGAACATGCCGACAATTATTACTATAATTTGAAAAATGAAAATTATTTCCCAACACTTTCAATGGTAATTTTTTAGCTCATAAATTTAGACAAATGCGCACGATAATTTTTCTAACACTTAAAATCGTACAATTCCAACGACATACAAATGCATTACATACAGAACTGAGCTTTATATATTATATATATATATATATATATATATATATATATATATATATATATATATATATATATATATATATATATATATATATATATATATATACATATATATATATATATATATATATATATATATATATATATATATATATATATCCATATATACATATATACATCCACATATATATTTACATCCATATATACATACATACATACATACATACATATATATATATATATATATATATATATATATATATATATATATATATATATATATATATATATATATATATATATATATATATATATATATATATATATATATATATATGTATATATATATATATATATATATATATATATATATATGTGTGTATATATATATATATATATATATATATATATATATATATATATATATATATATATATATATATATATATATATATATATATATATATATATATATATATATATATATATATATATATATATATAATATATATATATATATATATATATATATATATATATATATATATATATATATATATATATATATATATATATATATATATATATATATATATATATATATATATATATATATATATATATATATATATATATATATATATATATATATATATATATATACGCATATATATATATATATATGTATATATATATATTCTAGATTCTACAATACAATCAAATGAAGAAAGCAAAAGTGATATAAAATTTGATAAAAATAATCTCTAGGGGATGCAACTCTGTTTAGTTCACTTTTGCCCCATCCTTAACTGTGAAGCCAAAAGTTGACATTGTGCTGACCCAAGACCAGAAAAAAAAACGACCGTGGGAAAAGGATCACTGTAATACTGGTTTTAGAAACCAAGCCTCTGAACGAAGTTATTTTTTTTTCAGCCATTCATCTTTTGTGTTTTTCAAAGAGTACTTTTTAATTTTATTTTTACACCTATAACAGAGGACTGACACACACACATATATCTATATTCTATATATACATATATATATATATATATATATATATATATATATATATATATATATATATATATATATATATATATATACAGATATATATGTATATATTTATATGTATGTGTAGGCATATATATATACAGATAGATATATATACATAATTATATACATACATACATACATATATATATATATATATATATATATATATATATATATATATATATATATATATATATATATATATATATATATAATTTAGGCGCCTTTTCTCGACTTGCTGCTCCCGTTAACTTGCACAAGCCGCTGGCTATTGCCTTGTACTTTACCTTAGTCAATTTAACAGTACTAGTATTAGCCTGAAATCTAAAATCCCCCTTTTTCCCATCTTATGATTTCACACGGTTCGGGAATGGGGCAAATAAAACAGCGGGCTATTCCCAACTATTCCTGAATGTTGCCCCGGGTTGCTGCCAAAATGTGTTTACTCAGAGTCTTGAGTCGTTACTGTCTGTGAGAAGAAAAAAAAAAGACTAACTCGCCAAACTTTTTTTCCTTTGCCACTCTTTATACGTTTTTTTTTTACTATAAATGCTATTGTTTTAAACAACAGAACATGTCCTTTTGTAAAACCTTTTTTTTTCAATCTCATTATGTTTAAAACAGCTTGATATTTGACTTAGATATTATTAAAAAAATAAAAACAAATATGCGTAGTGTCAAGTGATTATCGAATGTATCGTTGTGGTGTGATAGACCATGATGGTGATGTTCTTTAAATAGTAGTGAATCGCTTCAGTTCAAGCTCGACACTCTCACATAACCATAACAGTTGTGATTATGTCATGTAACATCAAATATTACGATGAAAGAATAGGGGTTATACGAATCTCATTCCTACAGAATGCTTTAAATAGTTTTTTTTTTAATATGTTTGTATTTTCTGTTACAGTAGAGATTCATTGACTTTAATAGTTTCCTTTAGAAAACAAGAACGAAAATTCTCAAGGGATTTTTAACATTTTACCACATTCTGACCTTACGATTTTAACATTTCCCCACATTCTGACCTTTGAATTTTAACATTTCACCACATTCTGACCACACGATTTTAACATTTCACATTAATATGACCTTGAGATTTTAACTTCCACTACATTTTGACCTTTGAATTTTAACATTTCAACACATTCTGACCTTACGATTTCAACTTTGCCCCACACCACAATTTGACTACCACATTCTGACCCTGGGATTTCGTGACCGCGAGAGAAGCTCATCATACAAGCTTACCCGGACCCCAGGGGAGCCATAGATTCAAATCATCACCAGCATTATAATCTCAACACCCGTTGTTTATGTCCCCTTGTGTGTGCTACGTTGTTTGGGTAGGGACTGCCGTAGTGTAATCTGTATCAACACCACGAGATATAGGGGTAAAGGGAGAGAATGATTTAGGGGATAAAGGGAGGGAATGATTTGTAGTGTCTGGTCTTTAGTCCGTGTCTAAGGAATAAAGGAAATAAAATGATTTTTGAATAATATTTTAGCGCGATGTATGGACTGATATTATTACGAGTTAAATCTAGGAATCAAGTTTAGATGTAAAAAAAAAAGAACAATATTATGGTAAAGCACAATATATGTACGTGAAGTTAGAATTATTTATTTTATTTATAAGAATATATTTATTTTATGTACAAGAACAATTAATAATCATATATGGGTATATACCTGTAGCATTAGATTTAATAAATATTACGACTATGTTTTTTTTTTAAATGTTAAGAGACGTTAATCCCTTCTAAAAGTTAACAAGGGGCCATCATAAACAGCCCACTCAGAAAATCTTACCACATTGTTGAGCAATCGGACCACTAGTAAAAATATTTTCGCACCACTCCCAATTTTGCGTGAGTAATTTTATTTATTATTCGCGAATTGGTGTATAGAACCCAAATTATTCCCCTTTCTTTCCCAGACGAGTTATTCCCCTTATTTTGTCTACTAACGACAACTCTCCCAAAAGGGTAATCTAGCTCTAAAGATAATGTTGTAAACTGATATCGTCCTTGGAGAAATACACCAAAATACTTCATTATTTTCCTTCGCTTTTCTCGGCACTATATCAGAGGAAATTCTAAAATAATCTGAGTTTTTTCCCTTGGCTAGTCATGGGAGACAAATTTAGAAGCAATTTTTTTTTATCGTCCGTGAACATTTATAATTTTAAATATACACTTTTACACTCGATTTTTTTATGTTTCACATTTTTCCTCCTAATAATATCATTAGCTTCTTATTTTTGCATCGTTTGATTAAAAATTAGAATTTTTAAAAATTTTCAACAAATCTCTTATTTTAATTTCTCCAGCTGAATTTTATAATTATTTGCATACGTGGGGGTGGGGAGAGGAGGCATTCTTAACCTGTAAAGTCACTTTCAGTGTATACAAAAACTTGAATGAGTCGTGTTAAATTACTTTACTACGCATCAAGGTTTGTCAAGTTTTCCCTAACTTAAAATTACATGTGGGGGAGGAAGTGAGACATTGATCAAGCCTATGACACGGATCACACTTAACCAGATATCCCACCGCATTTTCCGCCCCTGTTCATATTTACCCCATCACACACAAAAAAATCTCGTTCAATTATTTTAATTTATGGGGACGATTCGCTCCCTTGTCAATCAGTTAATTTGAGCCATAATTCTTGATGTCACATTTTTAAGCCCCTCCCCCCCCCCCCCCAACCTCCTTCTCTCTAGAAGCAAGTATTCCTTTCACACAAAGTACCCCCACCTCAAACACATACACACCCGCCTACGCCAAATGCACTACATCATTTATAGAATTCTTCAAAAAATCAGGAGAAAAAGGCAAGAGTCAAGGGAGAAAACTAGATTTTCAAAACCAGAATTATTTTCATTTCTTAATATCGGTTATCGTTCTTTTTTATGCATCACTTTTTAATTTTACTTAAATTTTAAAATTATTTTATTTTAGGAACATCCCCTTCACATTTTTTGGTTTCGATTTTGAGTTTTTAAAATATTAAGTTATGGTTATTAAAATTTAGAATAGGATCGTGGATACATTTTATAACACAAATACTAGAACCCAATCCCATGCGCGTTATATACCATTAACATATAGACCATCATCCCTTCAGTATTGTAACACACATCCAAACCCTGCATCACCCCCAACCCAACCAGAACCACAAAACAACAAACTAGAAAAAGATTGTTTGGAACATCTTATGAAATAACTAAATTTTGACTGCTCGACAAAATTAAATATCGAAAACTACTTTATACACCTTCCTTGCAAGTCCTCCGAAATCAAACAGTTGAAAAACAATTGAATTAACAAAGCACAAACGGGTTGTACAATAGATGAGACGGTGTGGTTAGATGCCAACCCAAAATGTACATGTTAGGAACCCCGACTCGGGCTGAAGAGGCTCGTTAGCTGGGAACAGCCACTCTTCTATGAGAGACAACTCCAAAATTAAAACAACTGCTGCCTTGTAGTTTGTTCTTGGTTGGACAAAGGCTATGGAAGCAAATCCAAAAAGAAAAGCAGGCTGAAATCGGAGTCAATGGCCTCAATGGCGCATAACCAGTTGACACGTATCCTTAATTGTGACGGAGGCGTGGTCGAGTCGGCAAAAGCTCATGGTTGATAAATTTGAAAAAAAAAATCTCGAGTTCAAACCCTCTGGCATATAAGGCTCGATCCCTTCCAACACTAAAAATTAAGAACGAAGAAGAAGAAGAAGGAACCCCGAGCCCGTTTCTGTAGGATGTACCTGGTGAATACACCCTGATGGGGATATGCCTCACGTTAGGGAAAGCAAAGGTGGCTGGGCATAGTACTGAACATACTATCCGTTCATATGCCGAGGTCATAGAAACAGGTGAACTCTACTTCATTTGCCCCAATTGACCGCCAGGTTCGAAAGGTTACCTTTGTTTTATAACATGGCTCTTTGTCATCACCTCTACCTTTGTTACATAACATGGCCCTTGGCCACCACCTCTACCTTTGTTATATAACATGGCCCTTGGCCACCACCTCTACCTTTGTTATATAACACCGCTCTTGACCATCGCCTCCGGTTTCCTTTGTTGTATAACACGGCTCCTGACCACCCCTCCACCTCCATATAACAAATTGATAAACCACCTCCACAGCCCGTCGTGCTCTATAGTGTGTCCACGAACTCTTCTATGGGGAGTCTAGCTAACAAGATAGCCACTTACTTAATGTGCACGGAACACGAAGAACTACCCGTATCTAATTGTAACCCAAGTGGTACCAAAATAAAGTCTAGGTTCAGACAAGTGACCGAACACTTGCCAGGACACGAACACAGTTTTTCATTACCTAAAGGCTAGCAGTTTTTCTCAACTTAACTGTCTTCCGGTGGCGCCTACTCTCATATTGTTTTAGGGAATTCCCAAAAAATACCCGGTCACATGACTTTGCATGCTAATTTTGACTGGGGTATTCTTTAATTTCCTAAAATGGAAAGCTAGTGGATTCTACTCAACGCAAGAAAATAATATTGACGGTTATCAAAAAAAAAATTAAGTAATTATTTTAATTTAACTTTTTGAAAGTACAAAATTGATTTTTAATAAATGTATTTTAAAACAAATTGGGTAGAGGGCCTACTTTTACTTTACATGATATCAGGCTGGTATGTGTAGTAACCATGTTGGTTATGTTTACCTATTGTTTTTTTTTATAATGTTTAGTGCTCCTTAACGTTAGAGCTAGTGCTGAGATAAATCAATGTAGTAGGGTTAAAATTGAGGTTGAGGTGGCACTGGTGATACTGTTTAACTTTGAGGTTAAATATTTTGGTTGTATTGGGATAGATGAAAGACGGTAAGAATACAGACATGAGATAAAATTTGTACCAGACAATATAAGTATTATAAGACGTCCAATCAAAGGCCGGTACAATGGTTGCTGAAGTTTCATTTATAACTGACGTCAGGTTTTTAAAGCTAACTTTTAAGCCTCCACCCCCCCCCCCCCAAAAAAAAACATTACGTCACAAGTTACGTCGACCCTCCACCAATCCCCATTTCTCTTTTAATAACTATACATTTTAAAGAGAACAAATACTATTATTCTTGTCCCTTAAAAAAAAATTATAAAATTGAAACGCTACGTCAGGTTTTCTCAACCTCAACTCCTTTCTATACAAACCCTGTTACACGCGTCTGCCCAACCAGATGTGTGACGTCAATCATAAATAGTCCTCTATAGCCCCCCCCCCCCCAAGTCTGGTACTAATTGCCTATATAACGCCTTAAGAAGAAGACCCATACAAACGTTATCAAATGCTTCACACAACCTCTAAAAAAGTCCAGTTTGAAATCGTAAATTTCTCTAGTTAATCCCAGACAAAATAAAACAAATACATTTATTTTCTTTAGTCACCGACTATGGCCATTGTCTTAATCAGAATTTAAAAAAAAAAACTTCATAAAAAACACCTTCTTCCCTGTTTTGAAATAAGAGAAAATGTCGACATCTCGTTTAAGGACTTTAAGGGCCTAAACTACCTCATTGATTCAGCCAATACTCCAGAATATAAAGCTCTCTTCACACGCATTTCAATTATTTAAACTCATTCTAATCGTTAAGTCTTTAAAGGGTACTTACTCTGATGCAGTTCATTTAATCCATTGAAACAAAGCTTGGTTTTATTTTTAGTTTAATTTACAACTAAACGAGACGTTTAACACAAATCATAAACACTCCAGAAAACTATATGGAATCTAGACTTGTACTTGTATAAAAAAAAAAACCACTTTAAAACCTAATCTTACAATTTATACTTAACAAGGGAGGCTATTCTACCAAGGGACATAAGTAAAGACGACTCGATAGCCGTGTTTATAATTCACCGGTGTAATGTTTAATTCTGTTCCCTCTGTTTCGTTGTCAAAGAGCAAACACGACTTTATCAGCGATAAGTCCAAGTTTATGACATGGGGGCGGTGTCTTGATTTTTTTTTTTAAAAACGTAGGAGGGGAAATGAATGTGTAAACTGAGTTATTGTTGTAGTTCTTTAGACCTGTAGAAGTGTAGGAGTGGTTCGGGGGCAGAGGCGTAGCGATGGGGGGGGGGGGGGGCAGGGGGGGGGGACATATGTACCCGGGCGCCGACCTTAGGGGGCGCAAAAATGGGTTGTAAAAATAAATTAAAATGTCAATTTAGCTGCATTTTTGGTGTTTGAGGGGGGGTGCAAATCAAAAGTTTGAGGGGGGGGGGGGTGAAAATCAAAAAGTTGAGGGGGGGTGCAAATTGAAAAGTTGAGGGGGTGGGGTGCAAATTGAAAAGTTGAGGGGGGGGGTGCAAATCGAAAAGTTGCTCCCGAGGGGGGGCGCCAAATTGAAAGTTTGTCCCCGGGCGCCGGGAAGGTTCGCTACGCCTCTGTTGGGGGTTGAACTAATATACCAGACAAAACAGCACAGACAGATATACGACCACTTAAATGACGTCACATTCGCAGGGGGGAGGGGGGTCCGTAATTTTCTGAAGGTGTCTGATGAGTGGGAGGGAGGGGGGGGGGGGTCAGATGGTGTGACGTCACATTTTTTGCATTATAAAAAAGAAATGTTAGAAAACGAGTTTTAGCCGTTATTTCGCGTTTAAGAAAACGGTTTTAATAAATTGTAATAGGAATTGATCAAAATACTATATGTTGACAGAGTTCTGATAAGATTTTGGAAAAATATCAACAGCAATTTTGAGGGGGGTTGTAGGCTGAGCTGTGACTTCATTTTAGGGGGGGGTCTGGCTTTTTGTGACGACGTGTAACGGAGGGGGGGGGGGGGGTAAAAATCGTCAAAAAAGCGTGACGTCATTTATGGATGACCCCTTATGTGTGTGTATATACATAGCACACATGTATTCATATTATTTTTAAAAATGTAAGTAAGTAAACTAATGTATGTGTATAAAAATCAATAGTACCACATTTCCAACCAACTTATAGATTAAATTAGTCATTAAAATGAATTTAAAGGTTACTACGGGCAAGTCAGAAAAGGGAGGTAACAAGATTAATTTGTAGCGACTTCTCGATCAAGTCGGATGAAATGTCTTCACAGGACAGTTAAAATATTTACATTCCTGGGAAAAGACCAAGGACACCGCCAAGCAGATGATTGTTTTTAGGGTTGCTAGTCGGGCTTTTAAAGCAAGTATTTTTTTCTTGTGGCTTGCCTACATAAATAAGAACTAATCAAATGGGAAAAAAAAACTAATATAATTCAAACATAACGATCAACTTCTAACTAAATATCTTTACATTATCTGAATACACAAAAAAGTACACAAACTTTCATAATAACAAGTTTTCAGTGCGCTAAAAAATAAGGACATTACACACCAAAAATAGTTAGCTACTAATAGTTTAACATAAAGGTTGTGGTCGCAACATTTTTTAAATTTTGAGCAGGGGGTTTATTTTTAATTTTTAAACGTTTTCTAATTTTTAAAGAATTTTGGCAATTTGCCTATGTATTTCTATTTCTCCGTTATAAATAATTCACCTATCGGCCTTAGCTCGACCCCAAGAATATCCGCATTTAACTAAAATAACCCTGTTTAAATAGGCTTGAGGACAATCTATTATCCTGAGCAATGACCCTTCTAGCCAAAAAAAAAACATACGTCAAATTATAGATCTCATTTTTTTTTTTTAAATGAAAGATCGCCAAAATATAACAAATTTTATTTATTTTATTTAGACAATAGAGCTAGAACAGGAGGAGCAATTTAGTTTAAAGACAATTTAGTAAAATTTTGGATTATATCCCTTGGCAAATCCTTTTGAGTGGGCGTAGGCAGAGATGTGGGCGGGGCTTGTGTAGGCTGCTTGTGAATGAGTTTGGCATTGTCGTCGCACCATTCCTCTTAAAGCAAGTGAACACAATACTACCACTCAGCAGAAAATCTAGGTGAAACTAGTCGATAAAACATAGTGATTTTACGCATTTAAACTCCTACGCGTGACGACTACGCTCAATGGCATAGCAACAATGCGAAGAATGCTTCACGATGTACGCAACAGGAAGTTGATGTTCATGGAAATAAATGATATGCCAGTTAAACTACAAATTGTGTTAGATGCAACTGGTTAGGGCAGAGTTTTATTTGTAAACCTTCGGGAAAGAGGGAAAGACTAAAACATAACAATTTTTAGAAACCGGGACGCATTCACGTGAAAAGAAAAAAATATAATCTGTTTAGAACCGCATCCGTCAGAATAATAATATTATTTACACATAAGTACCAGGCGTTGAACTATAATAAAATTTTAAACGGTTTAATGTATGTGTGTGTGTGTTTTTTTTTTATTCTGTTGTAGCTAATCTTATAATCTATATTTCACTCTCTACGTTTTTACTGAGTTGCTTTTTGTTTTTAATATTTTAAAATTGTCTAACTCTAGGAAAGGAAGATCTGATAAGCTATTGTTATTTAAGGTTTTGATGTGGGATCGGGATCGATACCCTCATGATATAAGTAACAGTGGTTTATCCAGAGGCGGGGCGGGGGTGCGGACCGCACCGGGTGACACCATTTAGGGGGATGACACCAAGACAAAACATTACAAGATATATAAAGAATAAATATGTTTTTTTTGCCAGGGGGGGGGGTCACACCATGACGTAGACATGCAAACTCTAGAGAAAACAATGCTGCATCCACCTGTATTAACCGCCGACAATGGATAAAGATCATTATTATTAAATGTGAACACTTTAACGCTTTTACCGGTGGGGTGGGGTTGACACCAACTGCAAAATGTACATACAGAGAAAAAAGAGGGGTGACACCATGAGGTGCCGCACCACACCGGGTGACACCCGACCTATCGACGCTACTGGCTTTATCTTATCTAATTCACGGGGAGACATCATGTCTTTTCTTACAGTATGTCTGCTCTGGAAGTAATGGGGAGTTGTCTCTAGTGCACTGTCATCTAATAATGGTATTGTATATCATTAGTACATTTTGACCAACAGAGATCTTGCAATTTTATATCTTTAAACCAAGACATTTATCTCAAGACATTCTTGAATTTTCAAGTCAACGTTAAATATCCAGTAATATATTTGAGAAGAATTCACACATAAATTAAAACGGATACATCGACTATTGTAGGTTTGGAAAAAAAACAGCTTTTATCTAGAATATGATTGTTTGTTATTCATTGGCTTATCAAACGTTTATCGCCAGTTTTATAAAACTCTTATTAGATAATAAAAATAATAGCAATACAAATAACACATTATGAAATTCGTTATGTGTGAGGTGTTTCTGGTGGTGTGCATATGAAAGTCATTGGATATAATCATGCTCTTTAGAGTATTTAAGATACAATCTAGTTACCACTGCAAAATGGAGATGCATTTATATCGATACACTCACTCTGTAAAAAATAAAACACAGGATGACAGATTCAGAGTTTCTTTTAGGTAATTCTTCGGGGGGGGGGGGGGATACCCCCGCAGAGGCGTAGCGATCCTTCCCGGGGACAAACTTTCGATTTGCACACCCTCGAATTTTTTATTTGCACCCCCCCCCAACTTTCGATTTGCACCCCCCCTCAAACTTTTCATTTGCACCCCCCCTCAAACTTTCAATTTGCACCCCCCCCTCGTACTTTTAATTTGCACCCCCCTCAACCCATTTTGGCGCCCCCCCCCTAAGGTCGGCGCCCGGGGACATGTGTGTCCCCCCTCGTTACGCCTCTGTACCCCCGTCCCCGAACAAAATAAAATTTATATAGAAAATTTATACTTTTACCAGTGTCCGACCCCGCTCCCGCCGAAGAAAAAAATTCTGAAAGAAAGACTGGACAGATTATATCATTTATGAATACATACATAAGATCTGTTAGAAATTATTTTTTCCTTACCTCTAGAATTAGCTCAATTTATGTCATTTCTGTCATCTGAATAATATATTTCTTTTTCAATTTTGTCCATCTCATTTAACATAAGATGTTTCAAAATAGCAAGATGATCTTAATTCCTTGGTTGTGTATGTAAACATGTCCGAAGGTTTTTCAAACGAGTTTTTTTTTTTTTTTTTTTTTTTTTTTTTTGGCGTAAGTTTCCTAAATATGTCAATATTAGTTATTGTCTCAAAGAGACGCACGCGTGCAAAGATATAGAATTTTAAAATATAGATGCACTTACAGTATTCCCACCCTTACACCGACATGACATTGTAAAGTCTGGTTGCCTTTATCAATTGTACCGTACCATGGCAATTCGCCATGTATCATTTCCAGTGTTTCTTTCAGGCATCTCTTCGGTGGAGGTGAGGGAGTTCATCCACTCCCCTTCGAAGCGGACATCTTAGAAAAACTATTAAATTTAAATAGATAATATATATTTTAAGCAGTCTTGTCCGCCCCCACCCCCCCCCCCCCCCCCCTCCATCCGAAGTTAAACATCGTTTATTGCGTAATTATTTAAGATTGACAGTAAGGTTTCTATAAAAAAAAACATCATTCTGTCTTCTGAGTATTTTCATTAAGTTAAAAGTTAAAAATAAAACATGGTGTTAAAGATAATGCTTTTGTTCTTTTAACGATTTCAATAAAAATCACAAGTACGCATATTATCACTGAACCTCCACAACATAGAGACCATTAATAGCGTCACACTATCGATTATTTAATAGACTGCGTTTGCTACCGACAAATCAATAAAGTTTAGTCAAAATTATTTTATAAATGTTTCAGAAGCTACTAATAATGTTTAAAGGGTTAACTGTTATTATTCTCTCTTCAATTAAAATGAAAATATAGGCACGTTTAATTAATATTGTTTTAATGTGTTTTATTAAAATGATTTTAAAACTAAAGCTTCCCCTTGTTTTGATATCTTATTGCTAAATTTGTAAGTTACCTAATCCAGAAAAAAAACTGTTAATTAATTTAGCCAGCGCCTGTTATTTTTTTTATATCTTAAAACCTAGCCGAAGGACCAATGCCCCAGGGTTATATGTACTTTTGTATTTTTCACACCTTTCCTGTGGTTTTGAGTTATGATTAGTCAGCATACAATAAAATAAACCGTCATATTTTTCTTAACGTGGTTTACACATTCTTGTATTCTTACTACACAACATAGATCTATATTTATTTCATGAATTTTGAGATACAATTACAATTATTTATTCATCTGATATTGAGCAAAACGAATCTTTTTCAGTTAATCAATAAACGCATCGGAATGCAAAAGTATACTTTGAGAACAAAATTCCTGTGGAGTCCTGGCCATCGGTAACACAACTGGCGGCCATATTGGTCGATCTACACTACCCGTGAGGCGGCGACGGTAAACATAGTAAAAATTCCTCTGCATTCACCATTAACCATGCCTCTGGCACTAAATGCCGACCCATGGCGTCGCATGGAGGTAGCACATGAAACGGAGGTATGTATGCATGATTTAAATTGGTAGGAGTAAGTTTTGGTATGATTGAATTTTCAATTATTTTAATTTAAATTTATTCCGGACTAAAAATAAGTGACATCCGCTCGTCACCATTCATTCATTTCCCTGTTTCCACCCGATGTCTTTTAGTCTATTTCCTGCTTTATTTTATTAGACTTAAATAAAATGTATCGTATGTAGTATGTATTGACAAGGCTCATTCAAACAAAACAAAAAGCAATTGTTAAGCCTATATCTAGATCTAGATCTCTAGATGTAGATTCTATGAAAATTTGTGGTGAAATCATTTAATTTAGTTAGGGCCTAATTTTAATTTAATTGGTAATCTATCGTTTTAGGTACGTAAAATCGCCCGCAACTAGTAATGTGAAAAACAGGTGACTCCTTACATTTTAATAATTTTTTCACATTTTGAGGAGGATTTATGTTTTGAAAAATACAAAAATGTTTCCTTGTTTCATTTATGTACCTGTTTTTAAACAATTGAATTAAAACTTTTCAGTCATAAATGAACACCAGCGATGTTTCCAACAGATGCAACCATGCTCATTTACTATAGCAGCCATGTTGTTAAAGTTTTATTTTTATAGACTTATAGCGCAAGATTCAGGCGAAAGTCACTCTATTTTACAAATGGCTGCTGTTTATATAGCAAATCTTGCTTGCAGACGCTGCTGTTTAAAGTTAATTTCTGGCCTATATTGATATATTAGCCATTGATTTAGGTTTATTATTCATTTATCTATAATATTTGACACAAACATATCACAATATACTTATATTACAGCCTTGATAATGAGGTAACGTTTTCGTACATTAATAGCCGCGGGCGATTTTACGTACCCAAAACGATAGATTACCATTTAATTAAATATTAATAGGCACTTAACTTAGAATCTAGCTAGATCTAGATGACTGCTAGGCTAGATCTACTGATCTAGGCTGGACTTACGATAACTTAGGACTTAGACTCTAGTCTAGGCATTTTAGACCTAATCAATCTAGAGATCTAGAATTAGAATGACTTAGTTAGATCTAGATCTATGACTTTGGTAGCTAAGCTTGCTCAGTAATCACATAGTGAAGTGAGTAGCTGTTAGACACTCCCTGGCCTTACCTTAGGACAAAAATCTATATTCTTCTAGAAAAGAATCTAGATCTTGAAATCTAGTCTTTATCCTATAATCTAGCTAGATCTAGTACTAGAATCTAGATCTAGAATAATCTAGATTCCTTTCATTTCTAATCTCGATTCTAGATGAAGATACTCTATAATTCTACTCCAGATTCTAGATCTAAAGTCTAGGGCGCTCTAGGTCTAGAATCTAGATCTATGTCTACATTAGAAGGGTACATTTACCTAGATCTAGATTCAAGACTAGATGATTAGGCCTAAATCTAGAAAATCAAGTCTTGATTTTAGATTTCTAGCTAGAAAGACTTTTGCAGTTTTATCTAATCAAGAATGTAAATTATCCTGAAATTATAGGTAGACTAGGCCTATACAATTACAATTATTTTTAGTCCTGAAGTTTACACTACTGATACTAGAAAAGCTACTGTTCAAGAAAAATACATTACAGAAGTGATTAAGCGTAGCCTATTATGTATTTTTGTTGATTTTAAATTGAATTGTTACACTACATTTTAAATCAATTAGAGATTAGGGCCTAAAATTTATTTATGAAATTTTGGATGTGAAATTTTTTAAAACAACAATTTATTGTGTACACTTAACAGACTAGAGAGGAAATTTGTAGTCATACATCATTGTAGGCCCAAATTATATAAAGTGGCTTTTTAAAAATTGAGCTTTATGCTTATTCCAACATAGCTTTTTATTTTTAGAATTTTTATTTCGTTTTAACCCTCTTCAGATTTTCTTAGTACTTATTATTTAAATACCCTTTATTTTAGGCTGGGAGCACAGAAGATATGCTAGTTGATGACCAGGTAAGATTTTTTAGTCTATCAGCTAAACCATTTTTTTTAGGGTTATATTATGCTTCTTCTACGTTGTTTTTTTTTACATATCCTCCTTGGGTAACAAGGTCTCAAATTTTATTTTCATGGTTTTACTTTTTTTCCTTTGGGGTAGCAACCTTGTGTGTCACAATATGCTACAGATCTCTTTCCTATTCCTTTTTGTTCATTTTTTATCTGCATTCAATGTAATAAGTAGATGTTTTCAAATCTTTTGCAAACAGCGTGAAGTGTTTTTTTTTTTTTTTTTTTGAGAAAAGTAATAGTACCTTCATCATCACTAAGTTGTTTTATTGTTAGTGGCCCTTTCAAACTAACCTCACTTCATACTGAAATAGAGATAATCATTTTCTTATTTTTTTGAGAGTTCCTTTACTTTTTAAATACACTACAATAAAAGAAGTTGTTACATTGATCTGCCCATTGTAATTGATTATATTGCTATTCCCCTTTGTGTTTTAGGGACATTTATTATTTATCTGTAAGTTGTTATCATGGAACTTCTCCTATGGCTGTGAAATGTTTTTATAATATTGTATGAAAAAATAATTTTTATGTTTTGTTTATTTATAAAAGGAGTCAGAAAATGAGGTGGAAATTACAAATCTTACTAAAGGAGGTGAAAAGGCAGACCCAAGTCATTTTGAACTACTCAAGGTGCTAGGGCAGGGATCTTTTGGAAAGGTAGGTTAAATGAAGGCATTTGTAATTTTGTTTGTGCATTTCTACAATAAAATTTGGCAGATGTTTTAAGCATTGTATATAAACTTGCATTTAAGAATTGGTTCTATTCTGCTAAAATTTAAATATTAAAAAGATGTCAAATTTACTTTCAATTTGCTCCAGGTGTTTCTTGTAAGAAAAATCACAGCACCTGATGCTGGGACCCTTTATGCCATGAAAGTGTTAAAGAAGGCAACTTTAAAAGGTACCTTTTAATTTTTCTGCTGGAAATGGCAGTCATCCCTTCATGACATGCACAAAGATAATTCTTGTGTAAGAAATCTACAGGAGGTGGGGTTGACAGGTTTATGTAGGCATCCACACATTAAATACATGTTTGTGCCTCATGTAATTTTAACCATTAATGACCCATTCATTCTACCAAAACTTCACCCGTGACTGCCCAATGTAAGGAGCATAACTCTGTATGATCAAGTGAACACCTTCACAAAATATTTGTTTTTGTCTAAATGAAATTGAAAATTAAGATAAAAACTACTGCTTAATGTTGGGAATAAACCTGGCTTTCCAACAGTATTAAATAGAATATATTATATTCGGTACAAGTACAGTATAAAAAAAAAAATGTCAGAGAAAATTCAAAACAGGTCATTTTCGGTAGTCAACTTAATTTATTTTTGTCAAATTTAACAGATAAATATCAATTTGGTTATGTTTAAGATATATAATTCATAAAATACATGCCTAGAGTCGTTTAGAGGCATAATTTTATTTTAATATTATTTTTTACCTTTCAAAAGCGCCATTGAAATTAGAAGACCGGAAAAGGATGCTGAAACTATCCGACTTCCTGTTTAGTTAAAAATTAGGATTTGTAGGGCAAATTTTAATGAAACAAATTTACTTTTTCTATGCGTATTGTAAGCGGGTGTTACGGGCCATCATGGGTTGCGGGCGTTATGGGTCATCAATGGTTAAGAAGCCATGCCTGTTTTTTTTAAAGAGAAATAACTATACAACTACAGTAATTTCCTTTAACTCATTCCTCTGTACCAAAATATTAATATTTGGTAATACTCTGATTCCTTTTTTGTGTTAAATTGAAATCTTTATAATAATAGATTGCCAACATTTTTAAGACATTAGTTTTTGTATCATTGTGTTTTAGATTCTTCTTTTATATTAAATAACACATCTAAAAAAAATTAGTGTATTTGGAGTATGTTGTATGGATGGATATACATAACTGTGGGTAGCTATGGTAAATAGATTGGTTTTAAAACTTAATTGCTTTACAGAAAATGTATGATGTTGAAACTTTTTATATGAGATATCTTACTTATTATTGCATTTTAAATTATTTTATTTGTAAAAATATAGTAATTTTTTCTGGAATTTTGAATAAGCTTTAACAAACTAGAGATTTTTGTAAGTTTGAAACCTCAATTGGTATAGTTCTGATTATTTTCTTTTGTTATATTTCAGTTCGTGATCGACAAAGAACTAAAATGGAAAGAGATATACTGGCAGATGTGAATCATCCTTTTATAGTTCGACTACATTATGGTGAGTTCAGTGTTTGCAGACAGAATAATTTTTTGAACAATTTGTTGGTTGAAATACAACCTTGTAGAGTATTGCAGCACTGTATCATGAAATAGGATTTTCTTGGCATAGATTTTTGTGATGTTTATTACTCTTTAATTTATTCTCTTGCTCTTTTTGTGAATTAATAAAGTACATTGTTTTTTGGTTTTTTTTTCAGCTTTTCAAACTGAGGGAAAGTTGTACCTTATATTAGAATTTTTAAGAGGAGGAGATTTGTTCACTCGGTTATCAAAAGAGGTGAGGAATTTTAGGTATTCTCATTAAAGAAGGTTACTAGAAAATAGTCAGGTGATACATTGCTTTTTGTTTTTGTTTGGATTTTTTTTTTTTTTTGTAATAACCTTACTATATCACTCTTTTTTTTTAATTCTTTAAAAGAACGTCTAAATTTCAGTCCAATCAGATCTATAATGTTTTTAAAAAAATGTTCTCCAACAGGTTATGTTCACAGAGGAAGATGTAAAGTTTTATTTGGCAGAATTAGCACTGGCTCTTGATCATCTCCACAGCTTGGGTATTATTTACAGAGATCTTAAACCAGAAAAGTATGTTCCCCAATGTGAAGAACATTTTTTTTTTACTTTTCTGAATAATCATATTTTGGTTTTCAGGGTGTTTAATTTTGGCAAACTCATAGCAGTATTGCAATAAAACGTTATCAATCTTTCCAGTATACTGCTTGACACAGAAGGACATATCAAGTTGACTGATTTTGGGCTCAGCAAGGAATCCATCTTTGAAGAGAATAAAACTTATTCTTTTTGTGGAACTGTTGAATACATGGCACCAGAGGTTGTCAATAGGAAAGGTCATGGTACCCCTGCTGATTGGTGGTCTTATGGGGTTCTCATGGTAAGTCGCATTAATATTTAGTATAATTTAAGAAAAGTGCAAGATCCGGTAAAATAAGTTGATAGATAGTAATAACATATTTTGCAATTAACTATTTACCTTACTAGCTATATAATTAAGTTAATAATTACATTTTTCACATTTTTTCTTTTACAGTTTGAAATGCTTACTGGAGCTTTACCCTTTCAAGGTGCAAACAGGAAGGAAACAATGACACAGATTCTAAAGTAAGTTTATAAAGTTTAGCATCCTATTCCACTGTCTTATTTATCAGACTCTCCCTTGTCATCCTCGTATTATTTGAATTGCCCAATGTGTAAATAATTATGGGTACATGTTGATTATGGGAAGATAAAACATTTTATATTTTCATTTCTCACAGAATCTTTGATTTTTAACAATGAACCGTCTGTTTCAGAGCCAAATTAGGGATGCCACCCTTTCTCAGTCCTGAGGCACAAAGTCTGTTACGGGCATTATTTAAAAGAAATCCAGCCAACCGACTTGGTAAAGTTTAGATTAGAACGTTTTTATTTCTGCTTATGTATATATATATATATATGTGTGGGTGTATATTTTTTACATTTTATTTTCCTTTTTCCCCCCATAGGTTCTGGATTGAATGGTATTGAGGAAATGAAGAAACATCCCTTCTTTCAAACAATAAACTTTCCTAAACTTTATAAACGTGAACTTCAACCACCTTTTAAACCAGCAGTTGTTCAGACTGATGATGTGTTCTATTTTGATAAAGAATTTACCTCAAAAACCCCTAAAGGTATGTACAAGTGGTTGTGCACAAATTGAAAAATGAATGAACATGTACGCAATTAATTATACTAATACACTTTTGTTTAGTGGGAAAATATATATGAACAGTATAAAAAAAAATCCCTTGTGCAAATTTGGTGCGCAATTTTCTGTTGCACATTTTTCTTGTCGCCATTACAAAAAATCTATACTTGTTTTAAGTATTACAGTATGCGCAGAACTCATTTCTATGACCATTGTTTTTTCTTAATGCAGATTCTCCTGGCATACCTCCCAGCGCCACAGCCCATGAGCTATTTAGAGGATTTAGTTTCATCGCACCAGCATTATTAGAATCTGAAAATATAGCACCAGCTACAGAGTACACGCGTAATAATGAGAATAGTCTAGCTAAGGTATTTTAATCTGACACTTTTGGATTATTATGTTATTGTCTAGGCTTTAGTGGGTAAATCTGCCACTTTGAATTATATAATTACTTATTTTTGTTTTTGAGGGGCAGTTTTTCTAGACTAATAATTTTTTTTTTCTTAAAAAAAAACAGCTACCAGGGGTCAAAGTTAGTGCTTTCAGTGATGACTATGAATTAAAAGAGGTAAGGAGTTGTTTGTTTTATTTTTAAATTATGTTTTACTATAGCATAATAATTATTCTATCCTTAAGTAAATTTTGTATTTTGTCTTGCTGCAAATAGGATATTGGCATTGGGTCCTACTCAGTTTGCAAGCGTTGTGTTCATAAAGCCTCAGGAAACAGCTATGCAGTAAAGGTGAGTTAAATGTTAGACAGGTGTAGAAAAGCCTTGAATATTCAATAAAGCTTAAGAATGCAAAGAAGGCAAAGTTTAATTTAATCATCATACAATTTTTTTTTGGTTTGAGCTTAAGACACATAGGACAACCGAAGAAAGTCCATCTGTTTTAAGAAACTTTGCATAGGGTGTGCGGAAGGATGTGGTCAGCACTATACCCATTTGCATTGTGTTCTCTAACATAAGAGGTACCCATCAGAGTTGGGTGTACTCAAGGGCGTTAGCCAGGGATCTGAACTTTAGGCTTTAGTGTTTGCAGTCAAGTGCTCTACCATTTGGCAATGCAGTCCCTAATCTTGTTATCTTTGTTTAATTTTATGTAGATAATGGACAAAGACAAGAGGGATCCTTGTGAGGAGGTGGAGATTTTGTTGAGATTTGGTCATCATCCCAATGTGATAACACTCAGAGATGTAAGTATAGTTAATTTTTTTTTAACACAGTTAATTTTATTGACATAGTTTCTCTTTTAGATCTTTAATTTGTTTTTATATTTCAAGTAATTTTGATTAGATCCGGCATCCTACTTAATGTTTGAGAAACTAATATGTATTTAAAGGTCTACGACAACGGAAATAAGGTTTTCCTGGTTACTGAATTAATGAGGGGAGGTGAGCTGCTAGATAAAATATTGCGGCAGAAATTTTTCTCAGAGAGAGAGGCTAGTGCTGTCTTACAAGTTGTTGCCAAGACCGTGGACTATTTGCATTCAAATGGGGTATGTATCAATTCGAGTTCACATTAGTTCATAATAACTGTGACTGTTTAAGTGTGATTTATTGTTTGATTTGCCCTTTGATTTTTCTAAGGTTGTTCATAGAGATCTTAAACCATCCAATATTCTGTATGCTGATGATAGTGGATCCCCTGACAGTTTGCGCATATGTGATTTTGGATTCGCTAAGCAACTGCGTGCAGAGAATGGGCTGCTTATGACACCGTGTTACACTGCTAACTTTGTTGCTCCTGAGGTATGAAGCTGTGGTACTTAAATCTTTTTACAGATTGTATTACTTACTTACTTAATCCTCATCACTCCCTGTGGAGTATAGGGCAGCAACAAATCTCCGCCATTCCACCCTGTCCAGGGCGAGCCACTTCAGTTCATGCCAGATCTTGCCAGTAGCCTGTACTTCTTCTTCCATCTCCCTCCCCCATGTTCCCAGTGGTCTTCCTCTCTTTCTCTTTCCGGGTGGGTTCCACTTCAACGCCATGTATTACCAATGTTTTATTCAACAAGATTGTTTCATACCAGAATTTGTTTATTTTTAGTGAATTTTTCATATTGATTTCAATATAGGTCCTCAAACGACAGGGGTATGATGCATCTTGTGATGTATGGAGTCTTGGTGTTTTGTTGTACACCATGCTTGCTGGGTATGTTGGTTTAAAAAATTTATAAACATAAATGTATTATTTATCTTAGTAAATAAAAATTGTCAGGTTTGTAACTGTTCATCTTTTTTCAAAGTCACACACCATTTGCAAATGGCCCCAATGACACACCTAACGACATACTTGCAAGGATCGGTGAGGGCAAATTTTCTCTGGTTGGTGGTAACTGGGATTCTGTCTCCGCTGTGGCAAAGGTTTGTCTTGATTACAATTTTTCAGTGTATAAAATAGTATCAGAACACATTTCCTATGTTAAATGTCTGCAAGTCAATACAAAATACTTCTATTTCTAAAAGCATTCTTTCTATTCTTTTTAGGAACTAGTGAAAAGGATGTTGCATATTGACCCTCATAGCAGACTGACAGCTGCCCAAGTTCTTAACCATCCTTGGATATCTCAGAGAGAATCTTTGCCACACCTACGTCTTACACTTCAAGATGCACAGTTAGTCAAGGTTCGTTATCTTGCTAATTTTTTAGTTCCTTCTTTTTTTTTCTTCCTCTTAACAATCTTGCTTATGCCTTTATGTTCTGCTCTTCTTTTTTATTCTAGGGATCTGTGGCTGCAACATTTAATGCTTTGAATGCTCAGAATCATAAGCAAGCGACCCTTGAACCTGTTGGTGCTTCCAGACTAGCTCAACGCCGCGGCAAACCTCGGCCCAAAAGCTCAACAGAATTATAACAAGCTGGCTTATTATTTGTATAGTATAAGAACTTGGTTACAGTTGCTTTATATTTGCTTTATAATGTAGTAAAATATCAATTACAGATGCTCTTGTGCTTTTGCTACATTGTTTAAACAAAGTCGCTTATTTTAAAAATAATATGACTAGAATAACATAAATCAATTAAGAGGCCTGCTAGAAAATTCCTACCTAATTTGAAAGGCTCTACCTATCTCTGTTAAACTATACTTGAATATGTGTTGACTACTTAAAGAAATTGTATTTATTAATTATTGTTAGTTTTGGTGAATCTGTACGCAATTTAGGTTCACAATTTTTTGTTTGAAGGTTCAAGAATGGTTTTTGTAAGAATTTATTTTTATAATTGTTTGTATTTAGGGGGTTCTATATTTTTCTACCTGTCCTTTACTAAGTTATAGCAAATCTTACTAGTTTTAAAAAATAATTCTAACAAATTATCTTTATAATTGTTTTTACTCCACCCAGCACGAGTATTTTTAGGCAAATTTAGACCTGTCAAAGTGCATAGGGCATTATCCATGTTTTAAAGTTCACTGTAAAGCTTAAGAACCTTGATCTAATAAGAATAAGTTCGTGTCAGGTCCAGGTGAAGTGCTTCCTTCTTTTGTTTGTTTTTTACAGAAATGATGTATTCATTTATTATTTTCCTGTATATAACCATATCAATTGTTAACCTTGTTTAACTTAAGTAATGAATCTTTCTATTGTTTTAAACAATGAAAATTTGATAAAATAGTAATTTTTAGTTTGATTTATTCTTTATGTGGATACCACATGATAAGGTATTAATAGATCTGCAATTCACAATCAATGCTAGAGCTATATTTTTTAAATGTACTCTGTATATTGCTAAATATTTCACACATCAGTGTTTCAGGTAAAAATGCATTGATATATATTCAGAAAGTTATTCCCTTTTGTGGTATTTTCATACTTGAGTTATAAATCTGATAGCCTTGGTTACAATGTAAACTATTGCTAACAGAAAGTGCATATGGATTAATTGTTGTTAAAGACTTGGTAAAATATATGTATCAGTAATGGGGTATCCTCTGTGTTAGAATCAAAATATCTGCAGTTTACAGCATAATCAATTATATTGTGTTAACTTCATAGTATGAGCATAATGAACAGTATAATATGGTGATTGCTGGCTTAGAAAGATATTGTAATGTATATGTAATACTTCTTTTGATCTTTGCAATGCTAGACGCTACTTTGGCACATTTTTAGAATGCTAGTTGCTTTTTATTTTCCTTTAAATCCAAGTTCCATGTCATAGTGGTTGCTCAATTTACATTGTAGAAAATTGTTTATTACTGATTTCACCAGAAGTTGAAATGTCCAAACAAATTTACGAGGTAATTTTCAAAATAATTTGAAGCCATCTTCGGAAATGAAATTTTACAATATTCTGGTAAGAGAACGCCTCATTGTTCTTTGAAAATCTTTACAAAAACAAAAATGTATTTCCTTTAGTAATGTATGCTTGCATATGTACTAGGAAAAAATATAAGTTCATCCAACTGTAAAACAAAAAACCAGGGGTTAATTTTCCATCGGTGTAGCTGTTAAAATGTGCACTGTGGCATATATTTTTTATGCCAGTTACTCATATTTGTCTTCTGTTTTGTTCTACAACATCAACCCCTTAGTGTGCCTTAAATTATGTATTAACTTATGGTTATTTATGCATGTAGCTATATTCATTTAGCTTATTTTGTTCAGTGCTTTTTACTGCATCCATTGAGTTTCACAAATTTACAAATTCATAACAGTTACAAAAACTGGCGACAATTAATCTCCCTCAGCATAGACGGCATCTGTGATTCTGATTGTTAACAATTAGCTAAACTGAATTAAATCTGGTTCCAAATCACCAGTATTTTATTATTTTTGTATGTACAGAAGGTGCTTCACTGTTACAATGTCATTTTTTTCTAATCTTTGTTTTGCCTTTTCTTCAGATTCATGTTTAAGGTTAAATAAATTTAGAATAGATACTTTATAGGTTCATTCATGCCAATGATTAATAATTTATTTTTTTATTATATTTTTTATCGAGACTATATATATATTGATATGCTGCATGTTTTTTTTTTTTTTTTATTGTTTTGTTTTTGGAAAAAAATATTTATGTGAGTGGTGTTTTTCTGCACCAACAATGTTCATTTTGAGATGTGATACATTTGAGATCTTTATATGTATTTGTCTTTAAACTCCTGATTTGGTGTGACCATATCTAACTGTTAGAGTTTTTAAGCTTCCCACTAACTCCATATTAATATTCAGAGCTGTGATGGTGTGGTAACTATCACTTCCTTGCTAACAGGATATGGCTTCATTTACAAGAGGAAGTATGTTGTATAGATTCACATTTGGACTTGTTTGTACCATTACAAATGAATGTCATTGTTCTTTACTGCAATTTTTTTTTTTATGTAAATGTTATGCAAAGTATAAAGCAACATATCAATCTATACTGAATAGCACCACGTAATATATTTACAGTAATACTACAGGGTGAGGTTACTGTTGCCTGTTTGTCTACATTGATTGTTATCAAATACGTTTTGATACTGAACGAGCATGTACTAAACATAGTTAACAGAAACAGCTTATTATTATAATATTTACTATCAAAGGCACATTTTTTAAAAACCTATTTCTGGCTGTGTCTTTTTCTAGTCTTTGATGTTGTTTTTTTTTTTTAAATCTATACAGTAGATATACTTTTTTTCTAATCTCTTCATAAATAATACAATATTTTTTTTACATGCTGTAAACTTTACATTTTTATAACCTTTCATCTTCAACTTTGTTTGATTTGAAATAAGTTGTTTTTTTTTTCTGTTTCAATGGACAGCATTTGAGTTTTTACAGTAATATTGTTTTGTTACAGGTCCACAGCTCTGAATGAATAGTTCTATCCTAGATTGAGGTCCTTACAAGTATTTACTACTTTGTTTTCTAACACATCAGGCATTACATTTGTTGTTTACCAAAGCTGTGTGGGTGGTTTATTCTGTTTTACTACTTGTTTCTAATGCATTTGTGAGGCCTATTTTTTTCCATAGGTGTCTTTTTTTCTTGAAAGTTGAGCTGTAAGAGTTCAAATGATTTTCAACTCAAGTTAATTCATATTTACGGATTCAAGCCTTCGTTATATAAGGGTCTTGCATGTTTTTTTAAAATGAAATTAGGCCAGTTTTAATTAATAAGAAAATTCTGGAACATTTAGTTTGCGTCTTCCTATTCTTATTTTGGAGGGAACTGTTCTAAAAATTAATTCAATTAACAACACGCTCCAGTTAATTACGGTCTGATTTACCTGTTTGTTTACACTTTTTTTTCTTAACTTTAAACTTACTACAAATTGTCCCATTAACTTCAGTTTTTTTTTTTATATATATTTGTTTTTGTAAATATACATTTTTGTTAGTCATAGCAAAAGAAATGCCACACATTTTAAAAATAAAAGTTTCTGTTAAAGTGGGACCTCATTATTTTAATTTTATATTCTTTTATTTTTTTAATTTTGTGGGACCTGCATATTCATGATTATGCTTTTTTCACTCTAGAATTTTTTTTTTTTCGGAAAATTGATTTTCACTTGGGCTTAGTTTGAATTGAATACACATTGTGGTGAAAGTATCATTGTAATTTCTAGGATCCAGATGTTCCAGGTGCTATTTTTTTTAAAAGGTTTATTATGTAGGAAAAACATTTTGTATGAAAGCTTTGTTTCTGTGTGTACTGAACAAATTATAATATATAAGCATTTGTACATAATCTGATTAAAAGTGTGTGCTACTCCAGTTGTGTTGGCTTATTGGAAAGTGTGCGAGGATATCAAACTTCCATGTCAAATTTACATTATTTTTTTTGTACACCCCAGATTTCATCTATTTACATATTTTGTTCTCTGCATCATTTGATGTCCTACTTGCTTTAATATCTTTATTGAAAGAAATGCTAACCTTTTATTTTTTCTTAGAAAATGTGTTATGAGATATAACTAGTAAATATTGTGTTTTCTATCATGTTTGACCCTCCTGACCATTCTTTCTAACCACTACTTATCTTGATTTGTTCATCATTGTCTTATTGACATTGTAAATATGGATCTCACCAAAAAAAAAAAGCGTTTTAGATTATTTTTTTTCCCTTTTTGCCTTTATTAATAAAATATTAATACAAAAAATTTGCCATAGATCGGACTGTATGGCTTGTAGGAGCCAAACCATTTACTTTATATAATCAATTATAACAAATTACCATTGTGCTTGTTGTCTTATTTTATTCTGTATTATGGATGTCTGTTATTTATAGTCATGTAGAGTCATCAGGGCTTATGCTAAATAAAACCCCTGGTAATCTGGTGACTAAAGATAAGATAACCCTGTGACCTACAATAGGTTTGACAAGTCTTTTGAAAATCATATCACATTATCAATCTTATCTGTAGGCCAGTTTCCAGTATCTATATAAAGATGTTTAGCTATAAAACTGCTGTTTAATAATCTTAATTCCATTCACGATGAACTCCTCATACCATCTACCCAGCACAGAGTTGCTTTTCTTTGTTCTACGTCGGTGTAGTCAGATGGATTGGTCTGTGCCATTAGATCAATAGCATTCAGTGATTGGTGATGTGGCAGTTGGTGGTGACCTTATCTCAGCTTGGCACAATAATGGCAGCAAAAAAAAATCGATACAAGGCATTTCATAGCTTTGATCAGGGCAGTGTTCCTGGCGATCATATCAATATTAGCCAGGCCATGAGTTTCGTGTAAACCCCAGGCAGGACTATACTAAACAACGTCGTAGTTTATTTTATGCTATTTACTGTTGGGGTAAAATACTAGCAGAAAAATATTTATTTACCAGCGACTGGTGTAAGAAGCGACAAACCGAACCATTTTTGGCTAAATCACAGCTTCATGTACAAATTTAGGGGGATGGTTTTTCGTCAATGGGGGAAGGGATTTGCTGGCAAATGAACTGTTATTTAAAATTATAATTTTCTCATGCAAATAACGATGGAGCAGGGAGTTAACTTTTTTTTTTTGTTTTCTCGAAAATTGAGCAGGGCTTATAATTTATGTTAAAGAACGAGTCGATATCCTTGTTTGACAAAAAACGTCTATTTTAGCCGATTGGTTACACGCATCCACCCCAATGTCACTCTTCATCACAAAAAAACAGGCCATACTACCCTGTCCCCAAATCTTTTCATGCCTTAAAATTCTCAATCGAGTTGAAATTGTTGGGTTCTGACATATTCAGTACCTCCATCTTTTTACAAGCTACGTCTTCGATGACAATTTTATTCTTATATTAACAGTAGGCTAGTACTAGTCATTTAAAAAGTTTCTAGATTCAATAGTGAAAGGGGAGATAACAAGATGTCTTGCTTGGCGTCAACCAGGAAGTAGGGGAAGATAACTGTCCTTAAGAGATCCCAAGCTACTATATATTTTTAGTTTAGTCGTAGCCTAATCTAAATCTAGTGCCACACTGCCAACCTCATATAGAATAAATTACAAGAGGAAAATAGAACAAATTTAAAAATCTTTATAATAACACGTTTTTATATGCACTAAAAAAAAAGAAAATAAAACAAACTTGTTTCTTTAATACAATATTTTGGTCGCTAAAATATGTTTAAACTGGTTTATTGACATCACATTGGTAAAACGGGTTCTTTATTTGTAAAAAAAAAAATGTCATTTGAGTTTATAAATATAAATATAATCAATCTTTATTACATTCTTGTTTATTACTCAAATTTCAGCGAAACAGCCCTACCCCACTTGAGATTATAAGGCTATTTATGTCATAACACAATAGATGTAGAAAAGATCTATAAGCAATCCAGTAAACAGCATTCAGTAACAGCTATTTTTTTTCGCTTAAGAGCCTGTCGCACTTTAAACATTTTAGCAAGCGTCTGACAATGTGATTTGGTATGCGTCAACTTAAGGCAGAGGCGTAGCGGCACTTCCCGACGCCCAGGGACAAACTTTCAATTTGGCGCCTCCCCCCCCCCCCCCCCAAAATAAACTTTCAATTTGGCGAACCCCCTCGGAGACAAACTTACAATTTGGCGCCACCCCCATATATTTTTTTTATATTTATAATGCAAAACTGCAGCTAAAATGAGATTTTAATTTTATTCAACCCATTTTGGCGCCTCCTAGGGTCTGCGCCCGGGGACATACGTACCCCCGTTGCCCCCCCCCCCCCCACCCCCGCTAAGCCTCTGACTTAAGGTCAGCTCTTCAATTAAGTAGACCTAGGTTGTAATATGCAGCTATAATATTATAATTTATAAGAGTTTGCTTCACAGAATAAGCAATATATGTCGACAACGTTCATTTATTTTATGTGTTATTATGTGAGAAATGAAAATACACACAAAAGTTTGACAAAATATAAATACTTTTTAGAATACTTTCTTCGGACATTTCTAGCAACATACAGGCGATACAGCACGGCATTTATTGTCAAGAATTGAGGCCTACTTGCATGGTTGAAATAGTACCAAAGGAATTTATCAGCTTATGCCATTTTCTTTAGTAATAATCCTAACACACATTCAGAAATTAACGTAAATTTTCATAAATTCGTATAGTATTCGGACAGTACAGACTACAATATCACCCCCCCCCCCCCAAACTAGATGGAATTTATATAGTAAACATACACTTTTACTAGTTACTAGTGTCCGTCACCCCGAAAAATGTTGACCCCCCCCCCCCACCGAAAATATCAAGTGCCCACCCACCCCCCACCCCTCCCCCCCCCCCCCCGGAGAAAAATGTCTGGAAGAAACACTGATAATGTCCCGAGCAGGAAGCAGTAACTGCTAATACTAATATTAGTAAAACTATATGGAATTTAAATAAATAAAACACAAATTAGGAACACTAAATTGACTAAACGTACTAAAATTGTTTTTGCAATTTTTTGATGCTTTTGAGATTTCATTGTTCGTTATCATAAACGGCATTTATTTTCCTTCCATACAATCGATGTAGAAAATAAATTAGCATGTAGGCCTAATGATATTAATAAGTTTATGTGTATCTTCTAAATCTCCACTGTGCATAGGCATTATTTAAATCAAACACAAGTTTTTAATATATTTTTAACCCTACGTTCGGCGCCCGGGAAGTCCCCCTGTTCCACGTCATTACTACTGCGATGCTTTTACCGTAACAACTTTATGTGAGGCTTAAAATCTCAGAGTTTATTTTTTGTAGGCATCATTCAGACAGTTGAATATGTACTGGGGGCTGCGAAAATGTACACCGCAAAGTAAATCTCGCTAAATCGCGGATCCTTATGGGCCGTCACGAGAGTTATAATTTGGGAAGCCATTTTGTTCTCTGCGTTTTGTTCCCGCCTATGTTTACTTAATAAAGGGAATAAATATCTTCAAAAGGACGCTACTTCGTTACAAATGTTGTAAAGAACACTAATTCACAGTATTTAAAACCCAATATCAATCATTTGCAGTGTGTGCTTAAGACTATTTAGTAAGTGCGTCTATGTGTTCGTTGCAGATCATCGCAGTTTTTTTTTCCTATCACTTCTCTAGTCAACTTGCCTTGATTTAACTTGAACTTACTTTACGTCACGTAGCCTACTTTTTAAGACTTGACTTCATTCTTCTACTAGATCTAGAATAGTCTCTAAACTCTAATGCTTTCTAATAAAGAAACTTAGGTCTACTCCAGTTAGGGGCCTATATTTTTAATTGTTAAACTGAAACAACAGAAGATCTGAAATATTTTATTTTTCAGGCTAAATTTTACCTAAGTTTTGACTGCATACAAATTTACTTGGTTTAGTAAAGGTTAGTTAGATCTAATCTAGAGCTCATTAATTAACTCAGTGCAATAGTAATAAATAGTTCAAAGATTTTATAAGTAAAATAAAGGATTTCGATGTTAGGCCTGGATCCAGAATTCTAGATCTGAGGCGAGCGAGTTGACGAGAATCCTTCCATCATGTTGTGAAATGGAATAAAAACGTGCTTTTTGTTAGATTTAGCAAAGTGACTGTAAAAATAATAAAAAATAAAACTTAGCCCCTAAGCCTAAAATCAATTCAGAACTTTTTATATTTTTAGAATCTAGATCTAGATCTATGCCATTCTCTTAAAGTTGCAAACTTGAAAATAATTTGTTGAGTTTAAGCTTTAAGGCTACATAACTAGATCTACATTTCTATTTTTTTTCATCAAGCCTAAGTTATAACCAGATGTTTCACTTTCGTAAGACAAATATTGATTGGCTATACACTACTACAGGCACTCCGTGATCGATACTTATTTGTTTACAAAACTTTGCAGATACAGTTTTTAAATAACAATGCAAATTTAAACCCCATGACCTAGTTTTCCTTTTTTTTTCGCTTACAATGTGTACGATAAAATTTATGGCAGCCTATTGAAAAGCAGGATGCTATTGTTTATGTTGCCATTACACGTGAAAACCAAATTGTTTTTGCTTTTTTAAATCTTTATTTAGTAGGGCTACCGAAAATATTAAAAACATCAAATAGGCCCCTACATCCAATCTTTAGTAAAGTCCGAAAAAAACCAGACAGACAGGATTTTATAACCATATTATTATTAATTGTAAGTACGCCGTGCATGATTTTAAAATTATTTAATTGGCCTCTCCAATACTTTCTCGCCCGCATCCATTGGTGTGTTTTTTTTTTGACAAATTGTCACTAAGCTGGTGGCTGCAAAAATAAATTTTTAAAATACATGAAGAGCGGTTGGAAAAACCAATATCCACATGCCTTAAAGTGTTATTTTAATGTCAAAGGTAGACTCAGGTACATAGATTCTACATAGGCCCTATTGTCGTAGTAGGCCTAAAGATAGAACTGAAACAATTCAATTAATCCAGATGGGATTTGAGCCCATCACTCCATACATCTCTGAATTGCCTTGCCTACTTTGCAACAGTTTAGAAATTTACAACACCAGTTATCATGTTTTCAGTGCATAGGCAGTAAAAGTGAGCTATCAGAAAGGCTAAATTTATGAACTAATTATAAAACACAGGAAACATGACAAATATCAAGCTTACTATTATAGTATTAACCAGCATGCCAGATAGAGATTTGTACAATTTCACTTTTTCTTTGAATGTCTTTAGTCGATGCAAGGAGCTTTGAAATTTTCAAAAATGAATTATTTCAGGCCTAAATCAGTTTTCACCATAATTAGGGTTTTATCTTTTATAGGCCTGGTATACTTTGTAATGGAACAAGTTAAATTTGAAAACAACAATTTAAAATTAGTGAGACAGACTTATTGATTGTGTGGGTATGGAAAACAAAAAAATGTACCTAACTGGCAAGCTGAACAATTGACTATAGGCCTATACACTTGTTTGAAAATAATTGGACTATAGTTTATTGTGTTTGTTTTATCTCAATATTCATTTAGTTGGCCTAATTTTTTTTTCCAGAAATTCGTCCTAATTATTTTAATATAGTAAAATATGCATATTGGACCGATTTGAGACAAAAAACGAAATAATTTTTTTGCTTAGTAAAAAGACGGTTTATCTTAAAACCTAGATCTAGCCAAAATATTGTAAGAATGAGCTAAATATTAAATTTTGAAGTCAGTTAATTATCTCAAAACTAGCATCATTAATTTAAATATTGTTTTATAGATTTCTCAGTTACCAATTTTAAAAAAATCTAATCCATAAAAAGTGGTGAGTCAAAATCAAGCAGGCTATTCAAGTTCCCAGAAGAAGAAAAAATCACCCCCTTATTTTTTTTTATATATGGAACAATACTATATGCCTACTGATGTCATTTTTCCCCCACTTGAGGTTATTGTAGCTGTTTAACTCATGTGTTTAAAAAAGGACAGAAATTAGTCTACATTTTTCCTAAATTGATGGAAATTACTGTCTGTTCCTGCAACTATTTTACCTACATTACTGCTTCCAACTTACTGTTTAAATAAAGACTGTTAACACCTACACACAATCACAAACTTTATTGTTGATGTAAGGAAGGCCAATGCAGATTCTAAGCTAATTTACTTCCATACCTTTTAAATCAATCCCATTTGTTAGCAAACATAAATTAAACTATTAAAAACCGGCTTGATATGCACCTAACCCTGAAGCATATAGTCTTGTGTAAGTTGTCACATACTCATGTAATGTACTACTCAATTTTAAAATAAATCTAATCAGGAGGCACGAAAAATAAATTCTTGATATTCCATTCTAAATGATTAAGTGAATTCTTTAATTAATTTCTTTTCCCTAAGATAATGTTTTGGAATGTTTTTCTTTTCCCTTAGATAATGTTTTGGAAGTTTAATCTGCTAACATCTTCACATATAGATACTCTGTTGGATAAAGAGGTAATTTAAATTTATTTTGTAAACATACTTTAGCCAACAAATTCATTATCACATAACGTTTTTGAATAATTTTGCCACATTTTAATTATTATTATGTTCTGTAGGATGTCACACTCCGTGAGCTTATGGATGAAGATGATATTCTGCAAGAATGTAAAGCTCAAAATCGAAAATTGGTTGATTTGTAAGTAGTTTTTTTCTTGCACCTGAAATCTGTAAATATTTTTACTGTTGCTGTTTTAAATTCTGAATTGTATTTGAAAACTTTTTTTAAAGTTTGATTCAGCCAGAAAACATGGAGGAAATGGTCAAACTTATAACTGTAGAGCCTCCTATGGATGTTGATGAGAAAATTAGATTCAAGTAAGTTTTAATTATTATTACTAGATTTCCATTAAATAACAAGATTTAATAAGAGCACAATGTTAATTCATTATAGAGTATGTAAAAATGGATTACAGCATCATTTTGTGTCAAATCATTTACTATAGATTTCTCTGTTGATGCTTGGTTCCATGTTTTACTGCATATTAGGGAATGTTTTATTTTTTACCCTTATTTAGAAAGCTTAAACACTATTCTTTTGACAGATATCCTAACACTGCCTGCGAGCTCCTGACTTCTGATGTCACACAGATCAACGAGAAACTTGCAGGTGATGAAGAACTGGTTGATAAGCTTTATACCTTCCTTGAAGGAGAGAAACCATTGAATCCACTGTTAGCTTCATTCTTCAGCAAAGTTATGGGGCTGTTAATTACCCGGAAAAGTGATATGGTATGAAAATACATACACTTGTATTAAAATATATTTATAATATATAATTAATTTTAACAATTTCAATTGATTTTTCTTTCACACTTGACAGTTACATTACTTTTAATGTTTTAGATCTTTGAATACCTAAAAGCCAAACCAGACTTTGTAGGAAGTCTCCTGCTTCACATTGGAACATCAGCTGTCATGGATTTGTTGCTTCGTCTAATTACCTGCATAGAATCAACAGACACACGCAGAGCTGTAATAGAGGTAATTGGCTGCTTTAAGTTGTGTTTTGGTATTTATTTTTAATGCAGATGTTTGTGTAAATATTAACTGTTGTCTTTTATTCATATTCTTTAGTGGCTAAATGATCAGAAGATTGTTGAAAAACTGGTTGATTCCATTGTTGTTGCCAAAGATGAAGATGTAAGTATATAACTTTTATAACCATTTTGTGAAATTTGAATGTTTGTCATATTTAATAATTTTTATCTTTTAAACATAAAAAAATTTGTTCATTAGGTATCTGTATTTGTGATATTGTTTTAATTTAATCTTTAGATCCATTGTAATGCTGCACAGTCATTGTGTGATATTGTTCGCTTGGGCAGAGAACAATTTATACAGCAGCATGATTCTTCTGATCCTGATCCCCTCCTAGTCACAATGGAAAAGTAAGTTGTTAGCGACTCTTTTGCTATGTAAAGGCAAACTAATATATATATATTACTTAAAAATTACTTAAAAACTAAATATTTATAACTGATTACAATGTTACAGTATATTTAAAATTTTATGTTCTTAGGGAAATCACAGTCTCCAAACTTCTCTCCAACATGTTTGACTCAGATAAGAATGAATCTGTTCTTGTAAATGGTCTCTGTGTTATTCACACATTGTTGGAAGTTAGAAGGCAAAGGTAAAAAAGTTTTTACAATCAATATCAATTGTGTTACTCTATATTTGAGAAAATAGAAGTTTTACTTATTTTGTTTACTAAGATTTTAGGCTGGAATCCATAGTTAATCTGTAGTAATGATTATGGGCATAGTTTTACCTAGCTGACACGTTTTTACTGCCTGTTGTAAAACACTAAATTGTAATCTTTGGTGTGGTTTATTTCAGTTCTGACATAAATGATCAGCTTCCTAATGGTGAAACTGACAGGTATACACAAGGCATTAACAATGTTATAGCAGCCATCATTCCAAGGTTAAAGGATTTTCATGATTTGCTGGTTAATCCACCCAAGGTATACGATGCCTAACCTTTTTAAAGACATTTAGTTGCATAGAACTATTTTGTGAAACTTTTACCAAATTATACCATAGCAAACTTTTTATAGTGTATTTGTTGAAGTTTATTTTATCAGTATGATCAGAATAGTTTTACATGTATTTTCTTAGCAACGGTATAGCACCATGCCAACATCTGTCGGCACTTTGGATCCGCCCTTAGGAAACACCAGGCTTCAGGTGGCTAAGCTAGTCACAGCTTTGGTTGGTGCTAACATGCATGAAGTGAATGTAGAGTTGGCAAGTCTTGGAACTATTCAAACTCTTCTTGTAAGTTTTTCTTTTGTAAAATATTAAGCATTGAAACTTTGTAAAGTATTAACCGAAGGATAATACTTGTAATAACTGAAGGAGAATACTGTTGATGATTGTTCAAAAACAAAGATTTTAATGTTTTAAAAAGTGTACAATTAGCACCAATCATTTTACTAGCCATTGACAAGTTTTTTTTTTATCTCTGCAGAATTTGTATTTTAAATATGAGTGGAATAATTTTCTTCACACACAATTAGAGCAGTGCCTGCTTATCATACTTAATAATGGACCCATTGAAATAGATGGCAAACATGAGCACCCACTACTGATACAGGTTGGCTATGCCACAGTGTTTCTATGATGTTGCGATTTATTTTTAAGACAATCAGTGGATTTAAATTTTATTAAACCTTATTTTTCAGTTATTTATTGAGTACAATTTAATACAAAGGCTTCTGAGTGAATGGGAGGACAACGATCAGCAGCAGTAAGTTAAATATAACATTTTATTTTTGCTGTTGACCCGTTGAGTAAACTTTGTTATTAAGATAAATAATTGATTTAAAATTAGTAAGCCCTGCAGTATAGGTTCTGACTGAAGATTTTGTGATTTTTTTTTTTCTAGAATGCTAGCTTTTAATTTTGAAAATTTCTTTTTTATTTTAGAAATGCACCTTCTGGAAAAAGGCGCGGTTTTATGGGTCATCTAACCAAAATGGCTAATTCCATCGCTGCACTAGTAGAAAAATCTGAGAATAGTCTGGTAAAGGATCAATTTAATGGTAGGTTACTGATATGATTTTTTTATATACATATATAAATTATGCATTCTGTAATTATACACTGACATTTTTAGTAGAAGGATATAATTTAAGATTGTAAATCTTTAAAAAGAGTTGTCATTTTTGGATGACCTTATTATCTAAAAATGTTTTCATATCTGTAGGGCTTTCAGAGGATATTCGAACAAAATGGGAAGCTTTTGTTGCTGGTTCTTTAGCAGAAGTAAACAAGAGGAACACAATAGAGTTGGTAAGATTTTTTAAAGATTTGAAAATGGCTGTAAAAAGTTATGTTAAAGTAGTGTAAGTACAGATTGATGTAAAGACTATTTTTATTAAAAATTTAGATGCGTGGTCATCCACTTGCATCAAGCAGTGAGGATGATGATGCTGACTTCAAGGATAACCCTTTCCCTGGAGACACTGCCATGCAACAGGTGAGTCATGTCGTTATAATACTTAACTTTTGTCATTATCTCACGATAGCTATTTAAATTTTTTTTAAATATTTAACGTTTTCTTTATTTTGTTCTTTAAAGATTTTAAAGCTCCTATATAAAAATGTATTTTGCTGTTTTTCTAAATTTAAATGCAGTGACTAATGCACAAGTTTTAGTGACTGCATTTAATTTAACTTAAACAACAACACATGTATAAGACCTCTGTAATGAAATGACGCGCCTGGGTGCCCCTCCCTGTTTTTTCCCAGGCCTTCTCGGATTATCAGTTACAGCAGATGACCAGTAATTTTATTGACCAGTTTGGCTTCAATGATGAAGAGTTTGCTGAACAGGATGATAAAATTGAGTAAGTGTGGATATATTTTGTAACCATAGGCCTTGATTCCATCATATCTTTTAACGTTATTTAAATCATGACCCATGTGTTGTTTTTTAAAGATAGTTTTTTGTCAAAATATGGTCCTTATGAACAAACTTTTGCATCAGATGAAAAACCTGTTAGTTTTTCACTACCATGGTTAATTAATTAACAGGGGTTAGTTAATGCAAAATATACTTTGAGGGGATAACAGAAAAACAAGTGGGCAGTTAATTAATTGATCACCTTGATTTGAAAATGATAAAATAAATTAGTGTTTAAAATTAGATATTAGACCTGGCTGATACATAGACATCTTTTTTTTTCCAGGTCATCTTTCACAGATAGGATATCAAGTATTGATTCTGATGTGGTCGAGACAAATGTTAGTGTATTTTTTATATGAGTATTTATATCAAAGAACAATACTTTTAGGTGTTACTTTGTTTAACATGAATTAATTTTTTTTACAGCAAACGGGTACTGCCCTCTTTGAACAGGTATGTAATGAGAGGATCCAGCAGTTTGAAAATGATGATAGTGATGAAGACATCTGGGAAGAGAAACCTATAACATTAGCTCATCAAGGAAGATCAGAGTATGTTATATTCTTTTCATTTTTAGTTAGTTCTTTGAATTTTTAAAAATACTTTTCTTTAATAAATTAACTCTAAGTCTCTTTGTATATAAAATGAAGGTTGCAATCTCTTTGATTGTACTAGGTTATGTTAGCATGAATATCTGCCAACTTAATTTAGATTTTTTCATTCTGTTAATGATCTGTGCTAATAGAAACTGCAATGCATTTGAATTTGCGGCAGTTGTGTAAACTTGAATAATAGCTTACAAACACTTTCCCTGACAGACGTTTACCGGCTGCTACTGCAAGGTGCAACAGTAGCGATGAAGACAGCACAGATAGTGGTGAAGAATTAGACTCACCTGTAAAAATTGTACAACAAACAACAGAAGGCATGGATGTGGATAATGCAGAAAGTAAGTTTTGAAATATTTTATTCCCTTTGTCCAATTTATCTTGTTTTTTCTTATTGGTATTTAGTATAATATTAATTCCTAAAATTTGTTCACCCAATTGCAAAAATTCACTACAGATGTTTGGTCAGCAGATTCCAGTTCTCATACAGAGCACACTGCAATGGACACTACATCTCCCTGGGAGAAATCTACTGCTCCGGCCATGCCTTCAGCTCAGGAAGCCTGGGCAGACTTTACCAGTGTTCCAACGCAGTCCGGTGAAGACGAAAACTGGGCAGATTTTGCAGCATTTAGTGATATCCAGTCGTAAGTGTATTTATTTTGTTCATTTAAGAACTCTATACAAAGATTCATCATCATCATTCCTTTGTGGCCCCTGGGGAGCAAAGGGCTGCACCCACACATCTCCATCGGACTCGGTTTTGGGCTGCCCCCTTTATCTGTGCCCATGTATGCCCAGCTGTTTGCGCCTCTTCTTCAACCCTTCTCCTCCATGTCTTCCTTGGCCGGCCCACCCTCCTTTTTCCCTGGGGATTCCAGTCCAAAGCATGCCGTGCGATGTTTTCTTTTTCTTTCCTTAATGTGTGTCCGATCCATCCCCATTTTCGGGCCTTGATATCTGCCTATTGGCTGTTGCTTTAAAGTTCGCCACAGGTCTTTGTTATTTTGTCTGGCCATCTTATTTTAAGTATATGTCGTAAGCATTTGTTTACGAATGCCTGTAGCTTATCAGTATTTGTCTTCGTGACCCTCCAAGTCTCCGATTATTTATCGATAATGGACTGTATGAATTCATTTTTTTATAAAATTTTAAATACATTTTGATGAAAACCTTAAATGCATCTATTAATTTTTAGAACCACTCATGGTCCTAGAAGCAGTTCTCCGGTAGCGATGGACACCACAGAAAACACAAGGAGTAGTTTATATGGTAAGTTTTATTAATTTTTTGACAAATTTGTGATGTAGATATTCATTGAGCTAGAATGAGGAAGTTAATATTAAATTTCATTTCTCAGTTGTGTCATCAAATTCGACCAACCTTGGCAAAGGTGATATGCCAGCTGTTCCTTTGAGTTTACAAGGTATGACAAGTTCCATTTCATTTTTTTTTCTCTGTTAGACAAGTTAAAGATGTATTAAATCTCTTGATAATAAACTAGTGAATTTTTAAAACAGTAGTAATAATTGATATTTGTTAGGTGTTTCATCTTCTGAGTCTACTGATATACGCCTCACAGATTTGGAAGATGACAATTGCATCCCTCAACCTGACTCGACATCACAGAACCAGGAGCTTGAGCCAAAAACCTCCAATTGTATAGACAACAACAATCAACCTCCACCCCCAGATTCATCCCCTCCTCCTCTTCCTTCCACCCTTTCTCCAGCCGATTCACAAGTTACTAGGTAAGAAAAGAATACTTCTTATAACTGTTCAAAACTTGCATAGTTATGCAATTTTCATTATTAAAATAAATTTGTACATTACTTTTTGTATGGACATAATAGGTCAGTTTCATCACTAATTTACCATATCTTTTTTTTAATAGTACTTCCTCCGAAACAGCTCAGCTGTTAACCAGCGATGGGATAGAAAATGCTTCCTCAGATTCAACATCAGCCCATGTGTCCTCTTCATTACCCACCAAAGAGGGCAGCTCTGTTGATCTTGTCACAAGCTACCCCTCTGCAGTCGTTGATGCCCCTTCATCTTCCAGCTCTACAGATGTTCAGGTGACTTCATCACCACCAGACAATCAAAGGTATTACTTTCTTTAAGTGATTTCCTTTTTCATTTTTCTCAAATTTGATTATTTTATTAGTAGTTTTTCTAACTTTTTAAAACAGTTTTAAAAAAAAATTCAATGTGTTGTGAAGTAAATTTGCTACTCAGTGTTTTGGGTTTTTAAAAAATAGGTTTATGAAATTTGTAGTGTTAAAATAGTAGGCCTACTAGTTGGTCCACCTCCATATCCCAGCTCCATTACTAACCACGCTAACTAACCTTATTAACAAAACAAAATAGGCAAAATGTAGAGAAAGAAGGTTGTGATGGAAATGACTTAGGGGACAATTTCAAGTAAGTTTAAAGTGATCATTTGCAAATTGGATTCCCAAGCTTATTTCCTGTTTGTGTTCTTTATTCTCCTTTTTATTGTTTCACTGCGTTGCTTCATTGTATTGGTTATATACACACTGTATTCTTAGAGAACAACTACAGATTTTTGATGGGCAAAATATCAAATATCTCTTTACCAATACTCATTAGTTTAGTATGAAGTAATAGTTTTGTTGCTGAATGTTGTTTATTTTAAAATCACTTTGAGCAAATCTTGGCCACAGTTGCTTTAATTTAATGTGTTCATAAAACACATGTTAAAAAATTTTCACTTCTTGCTTTTTAAAAGAAACAGCATCTAAAGTACTTGTGCCATAGAACCAATCTTGTTGGGGGGGGGGGGGGGGGTACGTTTTTCAGATAACGTTGTTGTTGTAAACTAAATATTTAGAGATGTTGGTGGATACTGCTACAACATGGAAATAATTTCACAAACTTATATATAAATTGTACCTTTACACTTTTTACAGAAAATATTTTGTACAAAAGTATAGGTTGAACAAAATATTTTCTTAATGATGCTGCTTACCCCTTTTATCCTTTAAATGTGAAATAAACCCCTTTGAGTTTAAGAGAATTAAATGATTTTAATTGTACCATAGCTATTGTATTTACTGTTTTATTAAGAGAATTGCCATAAATTGTTTTGTTTAGCTGTTCATATCAGGTGGTAATTTTAATTTTTGTTCTATTCTAACTCTAATATAATATATTTGATTGCTTTAAAAACAAGTTAATTATTTACATGATCCAAGTATGAGAAAAAAAGTTAAATATGTGCGAGTCGGAGTTGTGTATGTACATGTGAAATGTGAATTCATTTCGATTTTGTAAACATAATGAGTGTTATGTTGATTTTGCAGCTTCCTTGCAGCATCAGGACTGCTGAAGAAAGCTAGTCCTTTACCAGCAGCCTGCCCTTCTAGTAGACTTCCATCAGAACTACAGGGCAACGGACCAGTTGCAGCACCATCCTCTCCCCCTGCTGCAGCCGTACCACCACCAATACTTAACAGCACCACTTTGCTAGCCAGTGGTGAAGACACTGCGAGTCAAGAGCCTGACACTACAGACTGCACATTAACACAAGCTCAAAAAATTGAACAAGCAAGGTTAGTGTAGCCTAGGACCTAAATATTATATCCAGTGTCAGCTTAAGTAAAATACTGTTTACTTATTACAGTCAAGTCATTTAACTAAATATATCCAGTGTCAGTTTAACTAAAATGCTGTTTACTTATTACAGTTAAGTCATTTACTTTCAATGTTCTGATTTCCTCACTTTACAGAGCTCAGGCTAAAGAAGCTCAGGAAATGTATGATGCTGCAACTGTTGTACACAATGGACCTGTTTGACGATCATTACTAAACCATTAATTTGTCCCATCTTCCACCCTTGTTGTCTTGAATGCCCTGTAAATAATTTGTAATTATAATTCAGCCTACACCTCTTATAGAGAGGTTCTACTGATTCCATGGCTTCAAGTTCATTGGCAGTTTAACACTTTGTAATATACACAGGTTTTTTATGTTAATATACTTGATGGCCTTTAGAAAATAAAATGTTTCACCAAAACATTTCCTAATATGGAAACAGTATTCCTCTTTTTGTTTTAAACATTTTATAGTGGGATATAACTAGTTTCCCATTGTTATGAGAGATAGGATTTTGTTGTAAAGCAAACGTAGGCACTCATGTTTCTTGACCAAATAATGTTGAATTGAATTTTATTCATTGTGCATTGTTGCGGAAATGATCAGTGTTGTCCTTGTGATCCTAATTTATGCATTAAGATGCAAAGTAATTAAGAAAAACATTTCTTGACATTTAATGCTCTACTGGTGATCTCATCACTTATCTTTCATTAACTAGTTTGTCAGTAAACTTCCGAAATTCTAGTTGTTTTTTTTTGTTTTTTTTCTACTGAACTTAAAAATAAATTAAGAAAAAAATACCCATGCAATTTTTTTTTCTGGCTAGAAGAATGTTTCAACTGGATCTCAGTAGTGGCATATTAGTGGGTTATGCAACTTTCTACCCAAGTCTTTGTCTCATTAGCTTTGAAATGTATACATGTTATCTTTACAAGACAGTTTTTTTATGTTAATAAATTGTGTGAAAGTAGTACCACATCCCATATGCTTTAATTTTTTACCTCAATGATTCACGCTAAAACAAATTAGTCACTTAAATTTTTTTTTTAATTTGTAAACCAAATTAGCACTCTGTATGACGAGTGTATTACAAAACCTGTCAGACAAATTTTATGAATATATTAAATTATGCCAGGCATTCAGTGCTATATTGCTTACATATTCTCATTATTTCTTCTACTATTTAAGTTAAGGCTGATTGTACCTTATACTCAAACATCACTAATTAGGTGATGGTCAAAGGCTAACATAAAATAATGCAAAATGAAGCATAAGAAAAATGTTGAGAAACACTGTCAAATGCCAATTATTAAAGTGTTCTACAACCACATATAACCAAAATTTCAGAGACCGTGGTCTATTACTATCAATTTTTGGAGGAGATAGACTTAACACTAAATTATAAGAATCACCTTCTGAATATTTAATGAAACCCACATCATGTATATATAGGTGTAACAAAATTATCCTATTTATAATTATCAATAGACATTTTCTTGTAGCTAGCTTTTATTTAAAATTTCTTTAAAAAGACCGTTTCATTTTAAGTTCAGTGTGCAATTTTGTTTTTATATCTCGGAGAAAAAAATGTTTTATTGGTATGTGTAGCGGTGAGTGCTGTAAATCTGCATGTTGTATGATCATGTCTTATGTACTTACACTTTCATTGTTGCCAGGTTTTTTAAAAACAAAAACCAAAATCATGTCATTACACTGCTGTGAATATTGTTGCGTTCAACACTTTACACTGCAAATAAAAAAAAAAGCTCTGTGCTGTTTTTAATTATGTAGATATTTATGACTGTAGGTCAGTGTGGCTCCTATGGCTGTAGGTCAGAATGGCTCATGTGGCTGTAGGTCAGTGTGGCTCCTATGGCTGTAGGTCAGTGTGGCTCCTATGGCTGTTGGTCAGTGTGGCTCTATCAGACCAGTGTGAACACATTAAGTGTGGGTCACTGGTTATATCATTGTTTGGCTGCTGGGGCTAATTTTATTCATGTATATCCAAAACAAGACATTCTAAGTAATTAATTAATTCCTGGTGAACATTTTATGATTAATTTTTTTTCACTAGATTTTTTGAGATGTGTAACTTAAATGTTTTAAATGTGTTGCTAATAGCTATATTTGAGTAGAAATCCAGATCAGCTCTATAATTTCATAGTTTTTGTTTTGGTATTTAAAGTCATTGCTTCCTGAACTACTTGTAGTTATTGAATACTGTGGTCAAACTTAAGCTTTAGTGTTTTATAGGGTAACAGAACCAGAGTAATGTTTGTGAATTTTTAAAACTTTTTCAAAAGAGTGTTGGTTTTTTTTTTTTTTTATACTGAAAAACAGTCCTTAGCACTGTTGATAGTCATAAAAAAATGTACATTCTATTTTATTTTAGTTGCTAAACTTGAAATTGTTTTGCATTCTAGGAATGCCATAGGTACCATGACAAAGAAATCAATGAACACTGGTGGATAGTGAGCGTGGGTTTCTTGTCATTTTCTTGTACATCATCCAATGAATTATTGTGCCTTCCAGTTTGTATGTTAGTTGTTAGGCAAATTTTAAAAATTCTGATATAGGGTGTCTTTATCACATTAAAACCAATTGGTTTTACATAATTAAAAAAAAATTACTCTGATAAAACGTGTCACTGGAACTCTTAGCACCAAGTTTAATGTTGTGCAACTGTAGTTATGCATTGCTCACAATTTTTAAACACAAAAAAAGTACTTGTTAATTTTTATATGAAGATATATTTTTATTCTATATTGTATATGTTTTCAACCAGAGACTTGTGTGCTCTTGTATAATGCATTCAACATACAGGCAGGGATCTCATTACAGATACCTGCTTACATTTTAATGATCATTAGGGCGTGTGGGAGAGATGATGTAAGTGTGGATGTGTGCAATTTGTTTCATGTGTATATTTTGACGTAGTTGAATTATGTAAATAAGTACGAAAAATGTTAATAAACTGAAGACTAATAATTTAACAACCAGTTTTCTTAAACTTGTTTTTCTTGATGTGTTTTAGTTATTGGTGACCTGGTTACAACTTACATGCAACGAAAAAGAAATTATAATGTGAGGTGAAGTTAAAAGCATGTTTGCAATCTTCACCTGTTTCTATGGAACAATGTAATTATTTTTAAAATTGCTTACATGTGTGGATAGAATAAATATTGCTTGGCACTTTTTTAGTCTTCGATAATGGAGATAATATTGCAAAACGTTGCCTATTTTCAAGTTATAATTGCTATCTATTGTTGAGCAGATATACTTAAAGTTACAACCATTTCATGAGTAAATACATAATGAAGTACACTAGTCAGTGCATTTATATTGCTTTTTAGTAGGGATGCCTGATAAGGCTCTGCTACCTTTAGCTGTGGTTGAGTTCTACCCAAGGCCTGTGAGCTGTTGATGCTTCATAATCATGTGTAGACATTCGTGACGTTTCTCATATTTAATATTTTAAGATAGGCATAAAATTATTAAAAGGAAGCCTTTAAACTGGTGCAAATGCACATTCTCTCTAAACTGCTCGTAGTTGTAAACTGACCTGTTTTGTATATCTAGTTGTTTCAGAGTACCGCTAACAGAAAATACGTGCTACACACAAGCTTTTGCTCCTTAGAGTGGAATGTTGTTGCCAATCCTGATGTTATGGTTCCTGACGTAGTTGTCGTACCCCCTCCTCCCCCCTCCCCCTCGACTGTTTGAGCCGTTTTGCACCTCTGGCTAGTTTGAGAAAAACCCAAAACTATGTAGGCTACTAACGATGTATTGGCACATGAGAATTTAGTACTAAATTTCTAATTACACTATATTATGTGTGAAATAGACACTACATTCAACATTTGTCATAAGATGCCATCGCAGTATACTCATAGTCAGCGGTATAAAGACCACATGTCAGAGACTTAGGCTGTTTGTCCAACTCATTCAGCCTTTACCATTTGATATCAACATTTATTATGCTGTAGGCCACTTGAGTTTGCAAAATATGTTTAACAAACAAACAAGTAAAATGCATATATATTTAAAATATCGATAAAGGTTTGGATAACATTTTCTATGCCTTTATATGAAACACGATAAGGGGGGGGGGGGGGGGGGGGTCATCAGTATATGACGTCACCTTTTTCTGGACAATTTTTTCCAACCCCCTCCCCGTTGTCACAAAAAAACAGCGCTCCCCCCCCCCCCCCCCTCATCATGATAGTAAAAATAAACCGGGAGTGATCTCCTCTACACTTTCTCGAATATTCTTATATAAAATAACAGGGGATGGGAACTCGGGCTATAGACATGATTTTTAATCCATTTTAAATACTTAAAGTTTTAAAAATAGAATAAAATCTCGTAGACAAAAGAATTGCACACCAAGTGAACGCCAAATAAAAAAGTGCATAATAGTGCGCAATATTATTAGTACTTTAAAAATTTACATTCGTTTTTTTTTGAGAAATCGGAAGTATCGTAAATTACTACTTCCGGTCAACGGAAATTACTCAAAATTTAACAGAAGATAGAGAATTAGATCTTTTACTTACATGTGAAACTTCAGTTATCTATCTGAAATAGTACTCAAGTTATAGGCTTTTGAAAAATTCAAAGTAGGAAAAGTACCACTTCCGGTTATCGGAAATCGCTCAAAAGTTGATACGGATCTACGATTTTGATAAAATACTTATATATGAAATTTCATCAACCTAGCTGTAACGGTACTCAAGTAATCGTGTTTACACACGGACACACACACACACACACAGACAGACACACAGACATACGGACAAGATTGCAAAATTATGTTTTTCCGTATCAGTGAGGTGTAAAACGTCGAGATTTGTAAAAATCTCGACTTTTTTTGCACGATTACAAGACTTTCTCTATACTTCCTAAATACGAGAAAGTAAAAAATACGACCCCCCCCCCCCCTATACGTCATTTATGGACGGCCACTAACATAAATAAATTATTATTTAAACTTCGAAGGTTTGAATATATTTCGCGCGCATTACTCCGTGACTTGCACCTTCATAAAAATAGCTTCGACTTTTCTTTTTGTGCTCATTCATTATTATAATTTTCTTTTTACCTGACAGCCCTTCGATTGGTAAATGAATAGCCTAGTTTAGACCACAGGCTGTCTCACTACATAGATCTTTATGATTAATAGCCAACTTGATGAACGAAGCATTTACATTTTGACAGGCCACCCACTGATTTTGTGACAGAAATTTCGTAGCTTCGGTAGGGCAGTATCGAAATATTTTTTTTTCGCGAAGTATAGTTTGGTGTAGTTACACTGACCTTGGCGTACTTACTTTAATACTTTAATACTTATTAACCTGTAACGTAAACTAGTCTACGTTTCTCACAAGTTAAAACAGTTGCAGAAAAAAAAACATCCAGCCATCAGTGACACTCTTAAGGCTGATAATATAACTGGAAAGTCTACTAGATCTAGATCTTCTTCTAGGCCTATACTACTTCATCTAGCTTGATCTATGCCAAATAAAAAAGTAGATCTACTATTGTTTGTTTTATTAACGACACAGTTAGCTTTACATATAATTAAATAATACTAACTGATTAATTTTAATACTAAGCATGCATCAACTAATAAAATGCGGTGATGTCATTCCGTTATTGACTAACAGCACGCCTTAGTAAGCCTAGTATTATTATTTTTTCTTTCTGCTGTGTTCGATAATTTCAGCTGGACGATACCACCAGCGACACACAGCTCTGACAAGGGCGGTCGATACATAAAAAAATGGCGGTGTAGTGAATCAGGCGATTGAAGTGAGTGATAGTGCACACACAATCCGGACACGTTTATTTTTCTATTTGAAGGATTTATGTAAAAGCAGCGGGGTTATACTTTAACCGGTAGAGGCAGAAGGTAAGATATAATATAGACTTTTTGATTCCTTTCCTTCCGTGTGTCATTGTCGTGTTTGTGTAGGCCCAGCTGCGTGTAAAATTTAGTACCTGTGCGACAGTGTGCGTGCCGACGACGGGGGAGTCTTGTTTGTAGTCTGTAGCAATGGTGTTATCATCAATGTGACCTCTACATGACAGGTCATGCCCGTGTGGCAATTGAGGACAGCGCTTTACACAAGGCTAGGCCTACTGCAGGTGACATGCAAATGGCTTGTACTTGTTACTAATATATAGATCTAGATCTAGTCGTAATTGATCTAGATCTAGAATCTAGAATCTAGATTCTATCTACATTCTACTAGATACTAGAATCTAGGATCTAGAGAGTAGACCTGATTTAGAATCTAGATTCTCCAGTAGTTGATTCTAGATTATTTAGTATTTAGGCATGTCATTCCATTAGGGCTTAGGGTCCCACCCAACCGCCCCACCCTTTTACCTTGGCTTATATTTATAATATAAAAACTGTTTCTTCCAGGCATCTCTTCTTTACACTTTACAGTGTCTGTCCCCCCGGAAATCTTAGTTCCCCCCCCCCCCCGAAAATTTCAAGAGCCACCCCCCCCCCCCCCCGGAGAAAAAAATTCTGAAGGAAACACTGTAATCTAGATTTTAGAATCTAGATCTAGAATCTAGTTCCAATAATAACTAAGTAACAGTTATTTGTAAGATGCATTTTCTTCTAGAGATCTAGATTCGAGATCTAAAGTAATCTGTTATTAGATCTAGATCTATTTATTGCGCCTAGACTCTCATAGTTTACTCACTGTTTTCTGTCCCTATGTTTCTGTCTAGGAGTCTACAGCATTATGCCCCCCCCCCCCCAGTGTTTCTTCCAGACTTTTTTTCTCCGGGGGGGGGGGGACCGTGAAATTTTCGGGGGGGGGGGGGGGGTCAACATTTTTCGCGGGGGCGGACACTAGTAAAAGTGTTTGTTTACTATATAAAATCCATCTCGTTCGGGGGGGGGGGGCGGTAGACTCCCCCCCCCCCCCCGAAGAGATGCCTGGAAGAAACTCTTTCCCCCCCCCCCCCCCCCCTGACCCTTGCATAAACGACGCCATCCCCATTCTGTCCATGTTTGTGTCCGCGCTAAAATTATTCAACATTCACCATGAGGTCACCATTGCTAAAACATTTCCTTGCCCCCCCCCCCCCCCTGACCCGTGTGTATTGTGGCCGCATAGCACTCTCTCTCTCTCTCTCTCTCTCTCTCTGTCCACGCGAGCGACCGTGACATAGTTACGAGGGTTGAGCCAGTATCCCTGTGGCATGCTCGACATAATACCTCAGGTTTCGCATTGATTGTGTTCTTATTTTTTCTCTGTGTAATGAAGTGTAATGGATATTGCAATTAGCGTTGGGTTGATATGGTTAACACGTACGCGTTGAACGGGTGCTTTCCTGTGTAGGTCAATACACACACACGTACGCACAGACACAAACACACGCGCACACCCAAACAAATACACACAAACGCACATAAACACACACGCAAACGCATGCACGCTCATATACAATGATGCATGCAACCATGCCCACAAACTAATACGCACAATATTTACTCACGAATAAACAGTTACACGCGCAAATATTGACACACAAACACGACAAACACAAACACACTATACACACAATAAACACCATTTGATATCAGCCTATACTGTAGTAACCTGTAATCTTGCCCTCTGACTAATCGAACCCTAGCCATAGCCCTAGACTGCGGATTGCCACCGTAAAGAAATATAGTCGTATCTATGTTTCGAATTTTCTGTACCATTTAACATTATTCTGTTACAAAGAGGTGAAACAAGGCTCCCTCATTTTACCCCACCCATCCTGATAGTTTCTTTCAGTACATCCCCCCTCCCCCCCGAACGAAACAATTTATATATAAAATAAAATATAAACCTTTGCTAGTGTCCACCCCCTCATGGAAAATTTAGTCCGCCCTCTTTAAAGTTTCAACTCCCCCCCCCCCCCTCCTACTCCCCAGGAGAAAGAAAGTCTGAAAGAAACCCTGCATCCCGACAGTGTTACTCCACGTTCGTGCTCTTTTTAAATAAATTACGAACGCACTCGGTGCAGCCCTGATCAATTTCTGGCCATCGATGATCGATTTGGCCCGCTGTTACGTGTGTGGTGCATGCGAGTGAACTCACGAACGAGAGGAATGAGGACAAAAAAAATGTAACCAGCTTTCTCCGGCGCTGATGACTCGTGTGTATGTGTCATGGATGAGGGAAGGGTGATGGGGGACGGGGTGGGGGTGCGGAGGTCGGGAATTGCTTTGCTGTTTGAGAGGAAATAATCGGGTGATTTATTAAGTAGCGTCGTTGTTGTACTTTACTATTATAAGGTGTCAGGCGGCCATTGCTTTAGACCTGAGCTCATTGTTAAAATCTGTGACATTTTCGCTACTAGTAATTTATTTCTGTTACCACATAAAAGAAAGGACCGCTGCTGTTTAAAGAGATGGAGGTTCAAGAACAAAAATGTAACACGTTCTAGGTTTCGTAATATTAGCCTGCTAATTTTAGTTAGTACAGCAAGGGAGCGTGGGCGTAACTATCAATTATGTGTCAGGACAATGTTAATGCTTTTATAATTTATATCTGTCTGTCTGTCTGTCTGTCTGTCTGTCTGTCTGTCTGTCTGTCTGTCTGTCTGTCTGTCTGTCTGTCTGTCTGTCTGTCTGTCTGTCTGTCTGTCTGTCTGTCTGTCTGTCTGTCTGTCTGTCTGTCTGTCTGTCTGTCTGTCTGCCTGCCTGCCTGCCTGCCTGCCTGCCTTGTCTGCCTGCCTTGTCTGCCTGCCTGCCTGCCTGCCTGTCTGTCTGTCTGTCTGTCTGTCTGTCTGTCTGTCTGTCTGTCTGTCTGTCTGTCTGTCTGTCTGTCTGTCTGTCTGACTGTCTCACCCCACTCACCCAACCACGACCCCCCCCCCCCGTCAACCATCCCCCCTCACATGTATTTATATATTCGTAAAAACATACCCACACAGCACCTACGGTGACGCCCCCGAGTATGTAAACATACCGATGTACCCTATTTTGGCTACTCACTGGACTGGTCGTGTCAACAGACTGTGACCTTTCACTTTACTCTGGGTAAATGCCGGTCTAAATTTGACAGGAATGATTCGCGACTATTATATGCAAACATGGACGTCGGTTACATTTTCACTTGCCGTAACTCTATACTAGTTAGTGCTGTGGTTAACTATATTAAATTTCAAGCATCTATATTTTAGGCGATCGTAACAGGCTAACAGAAATAAAAATGGCTAATTAAAACTTGTATGAGATAGATTGTAGTTTTTTTTTTTCGCTGTTAGTTTTAGAAATAAAAAAAATTGAAGCTAAATGTCAAATGGGGGTGTGACGGTCATTGCAATGGGAGATGATGTGTGTGGGTGTGGTGGTGGTGGTGGTGGTGGTGGGGGGGGTTAATTTCTACCAGACGACACTCCATTTAAATATAATACACACACCATCCATGCCATCACTGCTTTAAGAACATGGCAACAGAAACGTTTTCATATCATAAAACGAGAGAGTAAATCCCTACAGACACGGAGCAACAGTCCGTACATAATTGAATCAACGAAATTTTAGCCAATATCTCCCCCCCCCCTTCCCCCCAGTCACTCTTCCCCTTACTCACCAGCCTCCTACCAATAACTCCCCACGTACAACACCCGTAGTCACAACAAAACAACAAAGAGAAACAAACAGCATGCCACGAGAGCAGTGTTCATCTTTCAGGTGTTTTCCTCGGGGGGGGGGGGGGGGGGCTCTTTGATTTCCGTGTGTGTACGGGGGGTGGGGGGGTGGACAATGGTTGAAGTATATATTTTCTATAAAAATTGTACGTGCTCCGGGATGGGGTGGGAGGGCGAAGAGACGTCTAAAAAATCTTTACACGTCTAATTTCTCCTTTCCCCCCTTCTCCCATAAAATTCAAAAGCCACCCCCCCCCTTCCGACCCTGGGAGATAGTGGCGTCTGTTATAAATGACCCTCCCAATGCAGTTTACATTCAGTTTGTGATACAGAGTGCTTTAAACAAGAGCGGTGTTTATTTATTTATTTTTGTACACCAGTCAGGCTAATTGAAGGTTAGATCCTCAGCGACTAACAACACGCGCTTACCTGTCAACATGCGTCTTAATGAGCGACACATGCCTGCTAATCGTTCTACTAAATCAAAATAATTGAGCTATATCGTGAGGTGGTCATCTGAAGGAAAGGAGGGGTGGGTGGCTTAGTATGACTGGGTAGTGTTAGGGAAAGATGTGCGCTTTTTAGGCATGTTTATTTAACTAGCTTTCATACGTCGAAATTGGCGATATTCAGAATTGATAGTTCGCGTATAAAATATTGTTTCCAAAATCTGTATGTATATATTTTCACCTTTGAAATGGCAACAGAGATTTGTTTCCTTGTTTACTTTTAGGTACTGCTAGTGGCGTAGCCAGGATCGTCTCAAGGGGGGGGTCCCAATTTTTACCCGGGGACAAACTTTCGATTTGCACCCCCCCTCTCAAACTTTCGATTTACACCCCCCCTCATACTTTATATATCTATACCGAGGGGTCTATGGGGGGGGGGGGGTTTATGACCCCCCTAACCCCCCTAACCCCCCCCCCCCCCGCCTACGCCACTGGGTACTGCTGTTGAAGTTATGCTGGGCCTAGGCTAGAGTAGCATTATCAGCAAAAAACAAAAATAACTTCGATACGACCTGAAATGTCGTTTTTTTTTCTACACCTAAGCTGTAATTGACAAGTGTCATTATTCTGTCATTCTGTCACTTTGTGAAAGTGTAGACTAAAGTCGTAAAGATTTACTTGCTGTGTTACATCGACGTGAAAGTGTAGACTAAAGTCGTAAAGATTTACTTGCTGTGTTACATCGACGTGAAAGTGTAGACTAAAGTCGTAAAGATTTACTTGTTGTGTTACATCGACGTTCTCTTCTCCCCCTCTCCCACCAATGATCTATACCCACCTAGATCTCATGTTTTCTCTTAGTATGAGGTATTGTTTGGTTAAAGAACTCATTAGTGTATGTTTTATTTGTTAGGTTATTTTATGTTTATAGATGAGTGTTGGTTAACAGTTATAGTTATGTTATTGATCTATATACTTTTACTTAAACCAAAGCGCAATTAACAAAACGTCGTACTTTAAAGCTAAGTATTAGCGTTACACTAGGTTACGTATAATTAGCGTTTCATTTACGGTTAATGTAAAATCGCCGATTCTCTGCATTGTGGTTGATGGGGTGGGGTGGAAAAGCAGGCCTGCCACATATTTTCAGCTGTGTTAGATCGAATTCTTTAGAACTGAATACCGTATCATAATCGTTAAAGCACACACGTTTGGCTAAGTAATTTAAAACAGCAGCATATGGCGAGAAGGGTCCTGTTATAACAATATTATCATTTCTAAAAAATATATTGGGCTATCATTGGCAACATGGTATATAAAACCTATTATGAAGCTATAGCACATGTCTAGTTTTTTTTTCCCAAATGTATGTATCTTTCATATTCTCGAAATGTGAGGATGGAGAGGGTATGGGGTGGGGGAGTGGACAATGACTGTGTCACGTAGGCCTACAATGTTTGACCAATCCCTGGGCTGAGCAAAGGTGTAAAAAAAAGTTTTGATGCACCTTCCACATTTAAAAGCTAGATTTGCATTCTGTCAAATTAATCTTCCTCAAGCTTAGTTTCGATATATAAAAAGGGATTATTCGTATAGAGGAAGTGGCCGATTAGCTGACACATCTCCAACGTGAATTTACAATGCATCCCTAGGGCTTACACGCAGCGCCACGCAACCACTCAGTTGTTAAGTCATTAAAGTCATCCTGTGTTTCAGAACACCACCATTTCAAACATACGAGGTTTGGCTTTATGATTACCCCAGCATAAGCCCTACTTATGCTAGAATGGTGAGGTCTTTTATAGGACATAATATCGTGTTTATTTTTTTTTCTCGACACGCCGGTTAGTTCATTCAATGGAAGGATTTTTAGCGTGTCAAGCCAAATGTGATTTGACCGTAGAACCTGCACAGTGTTGACACTTGTGTCTTATCAGTTGTCAGCATGCAAGTGTGTAGTGATCTGTGTATTACGGGCTGTGCTGCAATAGCTGGCGTTGATATTACAGAGGCGTAGCTACACACCTCCACACTAGTGACGGTCTCTTTATCTCGACGACAATTAGAAAAAATATTAACAAGGGCAGCGCTTACGATTTTTCTACTATTCTTAATATGCTAATAGTAATACATAAATGCTAGTTTTACAATCCCTGATACAGCTTCGCCATTTATTGAGCGTAGTCTACATTCTACACCGCGTCAAAGACCTCAATTATAAACGCTGCTCTAATTAGGGACGGTCTGTTTGATAGCGTTGGTCACACATGGGAGATAACAAGGGGGGACATACTCCGATTTACGGTGTGACGATGCATACTAACACAACACTTATTCTACCCAGGTTTTGGTCTGAGTTGAGGATAGACAGTCATAGAGTAATACATAGGAGATCATGGATTTGACGGCGGTTTCACCTAAAAGCAGTTTGGGAAATTTTATCAAAGGTAAGTTATTAAGAATTTATGGAACCATTTTTACCCATTAATGTGAACATAAGATGTGCGGCAGAGAGGTAGAACGCATATTAATATTAGCTTATCTGAAAGTCTTGAGTTCAGTTTCTGGGACAGATTCTTTTATGTAAACTACCTGAGTTCTCCCAGCTCTTATAGGTACCTGAACTCAAGCTGTATAAAAACACAGTGCTAATCATTTGCAGAAATCTATATTATCTGCTCTATGGACATTATGTCCGAAAGAGTACTTAGCTTTTTTTATAACAATCATTTTCTAAATATGAAGAGTAAAATAAAAACTGGTGAATATTATTTTTTGTCAAGGAAAATGTTATTTTATTTTCTGCCTGTGTATGAGAGTTAATGAAAGATGACCTGATAATTTCAGCGTCCACCGTCACCCCAGTCAATGACCTGAAAGGTGTAAAGAGCCCCAGGTTTGTTGATGGTGAGAAGCTGCTGAGATGTAAACTAGCCTCCCTGTACAGGCTGGTTGATCTTTGTGGCTGGACCCATGGAATCTTCAACCATATAAGTGTAAGCTATCATTGGGTTGACTTTTTAGCCTCATACTGATTGTTGATTACATTCATTATGATTCTGATAATGAATACTTTACCATAAATGTTTATGAAAATTAAGACAGATTAAAAAATTAAATTTGTAATACTTACAATAGGTAATATTTTTATTTATTTAAACAATTGGTCGATAAAAAAACGTTAATCACATTTAAACAATAGCCATGGTACACTTACACTACTAAGCTAAAAAATAAATATTAAAGTCATACTTAAACTACTATGCTAAAAAATAAGTATTAAAGTTCAAATACTTATATATTTTAAACATCCAGATATTTTTTATTTGACAAATTAGGCTTACAGTTAACTTAATTAAGTGTTAAAATATTCCAGGCACGGATAGATGGAGGTGGGCATGAACATTTCTTAATAAACCCATTCGGGATGTTGTACCACGAGGTCACTGCATCGTCCCTAATCAAAGTTGACTTGAAAGGTGAAGTCATTGACCAGGGGTCAACCCTGTTTGGGTTCAACAGGGCGGGGTTCACCTTGCATTCAGCCATCCATGCAGCCAGGGCTGACATCAAGTGTGTCATCCACATACATACACCTGCAGCCACTGCAGTGAGTATTCTGACCTTTTTTTACTTACATAATGAATGATGCTCTTTAGTTTTTATAATTTGTGGTCAAGATGTATATCAGCTATTGCTTTGCATGTACCACCTAAGTTCTTAACATAACCCTGACCATATTTAAATTACTGAATCCTATCCTATCCAGTATTTCTATCAGTCATTTCATCTGGGAGGCAACCTGCTGGACTAGATAGAAAAATATAATTTAAATAGAAAAAATATAAGCTTTATGCTGTATCTACCTTCTCTCTCCTCCCCCCCCTGGAAAAAAAAGTGATATAGCAAAAAAAATTAACCTTAAAATGAAATTTTTATAAGAACTCTTCAATCCTATTCTTTTTGTCATTTAGTATAGTACTTGTAATAATTAAGTAGAGTAAAATTTATTTTCACTTATGTGTATTATTTTGATGAAAATCCACAAAGGAAACGTAACTCATGTATTACTTACATTGATCAGGTTTCTGCCATGAAATGTGGGTTCCTTCCCTTGTCTGAAGAATCAATGATCTGCGGCAATGTCAGTTACCATGATTTCCAGGGTATATTTATAGATGAAAATGAGAAACAAGTTTTAGCTAATGACTTAGGTCCTCAAAATAAGGTAACCATTTTTTATATTATTATAGTTTTGAATAGGTTTTATAATAATTACTTTTGTAATTTTTTTAATAACTTTTTTTTATTTTAAAATAACTGAATTAAGTCCACTAAAGACTTGTTTTTAAAATCAATTCTAGTTTAAAAATAAATGTACAACATATAAATTTGAATTATCTAAGATTAGGGGAGAAAAACAAATATAAAATTAATTACGAGTGTAAAAAAAACGAAATTAATTTTTAAAAAACTATTTTACATTTTATTTCAGTAATCTATTTTATATTTAATAGAAATATATTTAAAACATTAATATTTGGATGCAGATAAAGTAGACGAATGACTAAAATCGTGTTTCCATCTGTTCTAGATTATGGTTCTACACAATCATGGCATTGCTGTGTGTGGGGAGACTATAGAGGAGGCTTTTTATTTAACATTCAACTTCATGGCAGCATGTGAAGCCCAGGTAATTGCAAGTCATTTTTTGTTTCATGTATATTCGATTGTGAGTTTCATGTTTTAATATAATACACTTGTATGCAGGGACTGAGTTTGTATATGTGATGCTCTTTTTGTTTATAATATAGCTGTAAAGTGAAGATTGTTCTTGGAGATTTTTATAAAATTCTTTCCTGCAAAATCTGCAGTTTCTTACACTATAAAATCTGTCATTAGGTTTAAATTTAGAGATTATTATTTTCATAGCGGTATATTTTTCTCTTTTTAGCTTGATTGTTTCAACATTCTTAGATCTAGTATGAAAGAGAACTGAATTTTAACACAATTAAAAAAAAAGCCCCTCATTTATCAATTCAAACAAGGGGATGTGTGGTCAAGTTAAAAGTTTGATTTCAACCTCGTCTAACCGATGCTCATGAAATCACTCAGCTGGATAGAGTAACTGTCTTAAGTAAAAAAAAAGTAAAGTTCCATTTTCAAACTTGACGATCTGTGACCTCGACATATGAAGAGATAGTATGGTCAGCACTATGCCCAGCCGCCTTTACTTTCCCTAACATGAGTTAGGTACCCATCAGAGTTGGGTGGACTCAGGGACGGTCTACTGACTTGAACCCGGATTTGAACTCGAGACTTACGGGTTAGCAGTCCAGCTCTCTACCGCTAGACCACTCCGTCCCCTTGTCTTAAGTAACTGAAATGTTACAGACGAACTCATCTGTCCAATTACCTATCATGTCCATCCAACAAAACACTTCCCTGAATGTATTAAACACAATATATTTGTTTTCTGCAGGTGAGAGCAATATCTGTAGGTCTGAAGAATATTGTCCTCCCCTCTGACGAGGCACAAGTTAAAGCACAGTCCTCTGGCAACAAAGAGAAAACCGGTGCAGACAGGTCTGGCGTCGTGTGGAAAAAAGGAGAGATTGAGTTTGAAGCCTTAATGAGAACAATGGACAGGCTGGTAAATATTCATTTTAAGCATTTGATTCAGCAAAGCCTTGCAAGAACGCTACAAATTTTACACTTGAAGCTTATATTTTCCACTTTGACAGTGAAATTTCTTTAAAATGTCCAATATCCACCTTGTAAAACCAGGAGAAATTTCCTATTTTATTTCATGTGGTTGATTACATTGCAGTTTATTAGTGAAAAGAGAGCTCTAAACTAGCTATTACCTTTACAATGAAATAAACAGGAGCTTATCAATTATCTGTTTTATCTGATCTTCCTTTCTCACTTTATCTTATTACTACCCCTTGGGATATAAGGAAACATTTAAAACTCTAGAAAAGTAGGACATTTAATCCTCAAAACAATAAGTAAACTAATATAATGTCTCAAAGACCAAATATAAAATGGATTGATTTAGAAAACCTAGATAGTTCCTCAATTAATTAAGGGATAGTTATTAAATATGTGAACAACATAATTTAAGACAGTATTAAAAATTGTCATTAAAAGTTATTATTTAAGAAGGAAGAGTAAAAATTCTGTTTAGTATAATATTATTATAATATAGTAAACAGGATACTCAATTAGCTTATGCTAACAAAAATCATGTAGCTATGTGTAGGATCTTCTTCTTCTTCTTCGTTCTTAATTATTAGTGTTGAAGGGAATCGAGATTTATCTGCCAGTGGGTTTGAACTCGAGACTTTGTTCGAATTTATCAACCATGAGCTTTTTGCCGACTCGACCACGCCTCCAACACCATTAAGCGTTACGTGTCAACTGGTTATGCGCCATTGAGGCCATTGACTCCGATTTCAGCCTGCTTTCTTTTTGGATTTGCTTCCATAGCCTTTGTCCAACCAAGAACAAACTACAAGGCAGCAGTTGTTTGATTTTAGAGTTGTCTCTCCTAGAAGAGTGGCTGTCCCCAGCTAACGAGCCTCATCTGCCCGAGGGTTCGAACTCGAGACTTTTCGGTTTAGCAACCATGAACTTTACCAACTCGACCACGCCGACCCCCTGTGTAGGATAAAGGGGCAGGATGTCTATGAACAACATTTTTAATATAGGGGATATACATTTTGCACTGGTTATATTATGTGAAGATTAATGTAACAAATTATTAATAAAAATGGTCGCTGTCAAATGTGTCTTTTCATTTGGATTTCGTGGCATTTAGACAAAATGTGTTTCCACTTGTGAGCTATGTCGAAATTTTTGTCATTGTTTTTTTTTGTCTAGTCTTTTACCACACTGTACCATTGTATCATTGCCTTGAATTTGTGATGATACTGTTACATTATGTCTTGTGGCTATTTAAGTAACAGATACTAACACTACCTGTTATATGACAACAAAGTATTAACAAAGTTGGTTTGATATACAGGGCTACAGGACAGGATATGATTACAAATTGATGCCGGTAGTAAAGAAACAAGAATAACAATGGATACGTCAAATGAAGATGAAGGCTTAACACAAGTTTAAATGGAAGTATACATTTTTTATAAGATAAAATGGTTCATGATTATAAATATTAGCTGTATGCTGTTTTTTTGTAACTTCTGATCCTGTGACATTTTCAATGTTTTCATTGTGGAAAAGTATTTTTTATTGTAAACTGCCTAATACCATTCCCTTGGAAATGTTTGTTTACTGTTTTTATGAGGAATTTCCAAGCACTTGATATTTTAACATACTGTCATAAACTTTTTGAGTCAACATTTTTAAAAAAAGTTTTTTTTTTAAATGGTGTACATATTCTTTTTAAAATTTCACAGAATTTTTGTGATACAAAATGCATTTTTTGTAGATTGTCAATTTTTCTTGTCATTGTTATACTTTTTTAGTGATCCTGTGGAGTTGACAGATAATCCTTGGTTGGATTATGTCACATAAACTCAAACCTAATTGGGTTAACTTTTTTATTTAAACAAAGACTATTGAAAAAAAAAGAAGTGTTTTCTTTTTTTAACATTTTGTATTATTCTATCTAAAAATAAGTTTATTTGGAAACCTTAATTTTTTTTATAAAAAGGTATTTTTATTAAAATTTCATTATGAGATTTTAAATAGTTTTTCTTCATCAGAACAGGAAAAAAGATTAATGTTAATTTTTAAAACTTGAAAACTGCATGAGATTTTAAAGCACAAAAGGATCTATTCAGACCTTCTTATAAGTGTAAAAAACAACCTTTTGCTTGTCATTGTCTTGTATTAATCTGGAAGAGCTTTGTACAAATACAATGTATGTGTCAGGAAACTTCTTTAACTAGCACAAAAATACTGGAAACTCATTCATTGTCTAAACATTCAATAAGCCTTATTTAGTGTGTGCCTACCGTTTTGTTTTAGGAGCAGGAATAATTTGTTTCATTTATTTGCAATAACTCCCGTTGGTTTGGTGAAAAAAAAAGATATTTTATTTGTGATAAAAAGAATTTACATTTCCTTTTTGTTTTTCTTGCGATCCCTTAGATAAAAAAAAATGGCGCCTGTTATGTAACTGGTAAGTGCTAGTCAACAACCAACACCAGTTGTGAATGCGTGTTATTTATTGCTTGTACTTTTTATTGCTTTTCATGGTTAGCAATTTCAGCTTGAATATGAATCTCTAAATGATACAGGTGTATTTGTGAGTACTGCCTTGATTGTTTTAATTTATATTTGCTATGTATCATTAACTTGTTTTAAAGATTAATGAATTACTAGTCTGGAAATAAATTGATGTCAAAAATGTTTAAACCCTCGTATTTTTCCAAAACTACTTTATCCTTAAAGTGGGCCTGTTATATACATTGTGGTTCTTTGTTAGGGATCTGAATAATTTTTCTAGACAATATTTAGGTGTGATTTGCAAACTGTTTCCTAAGGTCTCAGCAGAAAAAGGCAAAGATTTAAAAAAAATTTTTTGTTAGTAAGTTTTGAGGTTGTTTTAACAATAAATACTGTAATCTATATATATAATTCTCCTCTTCGAGCCGTTAGAAAACAAGCTGCAAACGCTCTCCCTACCTCCCCACCCCTACATGGTTTTAGTGAGCTGTGTTCACTCTAAATGTTTACAAGCAGAGCCAACGATTTTAAACGTAGGGGGGGGGGGGGGGGGAGGAAGGGGAGGGGGAAGGAAAGGGGGGGGTTATGGTCCTTAACGAGCTACTTATAGTGTTTTAGAGAAATATTTTCAGTGTCAGCGTTGGTACTGTCAAATTCACAAATTATGAATTATTGAAAATTAGAAACAACTAAATAGCGGCGTATGTTATGCCGCGGGCCGGCTCGTTAGTTTTATTTGGCAAATTCTGCGATGATACTATTAGATTAAAACTGTGAGCTCAGCTCATGTCAACAAAGATAAAAAGTGAGCATAGCATTACAAGGGAACAGGTTGAGCAATAGCCAGTTTAGAAAATTATCTTTTTTTTTTCTAGGCTAGTGTTTCTACTATAGTGTTTTCTACAAGTCAAAACATCTAGGTCACACACCAATCAGGTGAAAATCTGATACAGTTTAATAGTTTCAGACAGCAAAAAATTAAATAAAGAAACATTTTTAAAAATTGACATTTATTAGCAGCATTTGACAACAACAAAGACATGAACATTTTGTACAAGACTTTAAAAAAAATGAGAACCAGGATAAACCAGTGTGTAGACTACATCAACATGGGCAGGTTGATAGAGTAAACTGTCTCACTGTCTGTACCACACAGCAGTGTGCTAGACTCAATGTCCATTGAATTCACAGGTAAAGATTTGTTAGGCAGCAGAGATGCAATGTCCAGCTTGTGTCTAGAGGTTTCAAGACTTAGCCAAGGGCTGATAACTCCGGCCATTTTGGATATGTCTTTACCTGTTGCAGTAAAAAAAATATATCAATAAATCACAGAAATTAAAAAAACTAAATGTCAGAAAAATAAACCATTTGTGATAAAAAATACTTTGTCACCCAACTATAAATTCTCTCTGACTAAATTGTATAATTGATAAACGTAAAAGATTCTTGGGTTAGTATTGACTATAGCTTGTAGTATTAGTACACAACATCCCATTCATCATATATTCCACTGTTGCATGTATATTTAAATAATAAAACTACTCTCAGATTAAGTCTGTCAGGGACATGATAATAGAGCCTTACCTTTGCCAGGTAAGTAGCTGGGAATTGAATCAGCTGAGAAAGATGAGCCATCCCAGTGCCACAGTGAGCCGTCATTTGAACAGGTGAAAAGGTGGTTGGGGTTGTTTGGGTGGAACTTGACCTCCCACACTGAAAACAGATAGAAGCATTAAAGTAAAGGGTCTTCCATACATGATGTGTAACGTACATACTTTTCTGAAGGTTTGCCAGAAAGATCTTGATCTTCATAAAAACATGTCTTAACAGACATTCAAATTACACTAATGAAGCATATGAATGTCTTGAATATGTTTCATAAAGTTTTAAAAAACGAACTTACTAGCCCCAGTGTGAGCCTCTAGTAATGTCATGGGAAACTTTTCTTGCCGCAGGTCCCAGATGGTCAACATCCCATCCTCCCCACCAGTGGCCACAATGTGAGCCTGACCAGGGTGTTTGTCCAAACACAGGAGGGGGGTGTGGTTCTCAGTGCTAGGAGAAACCGATGCCAGAGGATAAATTAATTGGGAAATATTTTTTTACTAAATCAATGTTTAATTGTAGACAACTGTGTGGAAATCACATAATAAAATTAATGGTATTTATAAGCCTTTTCTAAAGTTTACTTAAAATTTAAAACTAAAAAAGGATCTAGAAACAAGTTAAAAACTTACACAGAGAATATTTGCGACTGTTTGTCTAAATCCTGCCTGAGATCAAAGGTTTTCAGTTGTCCGAAGGAATTGACAGTAAGTATTTCAGTTTGTTTCAGGAATGTCAGGGCATTTATTGTACAACTATCTGCCTTTTCTGGATTAAAATGATCATGCTTTAGTAAGTGAATACACCTCAATTGTTAATAAGAATTCTATTTAAGTTAAATAAACAACTTGTACTCGATTTCTACCTAAAAGAGATGCCTGTCAGTAAGACAAATTTAAAAGTGATCATTTGTTTCTCTGACCACTTCAATTATTAAAAATGTGTGGTTAATATTCTGACCAGCCTTCCATTTTCTGAGATTCCTATCAGGGTACCTCAATAGAGCTTGTTGGACTTAGTGATGCCCAAGATTCACATAGCAAATAATTACCTATGGTCTGAATTGGCTGGCGCTGACCAACGGCTGAAATAACAACACGCCCGTCTTCTCCCCCACTGGCGATCCAGTCGTCCCCTCTGGTAGCCAGACACGTACACGGACAGTTGTCACTGGTTCTAAAGTGGTGCTGTTTGTCCCAGGAGTAAACGTTGGTCAGTGTCTGTGAAACAGGAAAACAAAAATTTTGGTCAGGGTAAAATTTATTGTTACAAGAGTCCTTGAGTAATGGAAAAAATTGAAAAAACTTGAAGTTATTTTCCTACTAAGTCGCCATCAAGTGTTTAAGTGTGATAATGAAGTCAGCAAGGCCCGGGTCAGAAATGCTAAACAGAAAAGTCCTGAGTTATAACACACTGGCAGATGTGGCTTGATAGCTGGGTACAGCAACCCATCTAGGAGAGAAAGCTCCAAAATCAAACAACTGCTGCCTAGAAGTTTGCTCTTGGACGCACAGAAAAGCAAGCAGGAATCAGAGTCAACTGCCTATATGGCTATCATACTTAATTGTGTTGAAGGAAATCTCGACCAACATTACAATAAAAAACAAAGAAGAAATGTAATATTAGTTGTGTATAAATAAATTGCATTTGACAGCTGTCATACAAAAATTTAGGCCACCTAGAATTATTTATTTTACTCCATCACTCAGCAATAAATATGAAGTAAATGATGGCAACTAGGAAAGTACTAAGTTTAAACAAAACAAGCCCAATTCCTACTCTCAAGGTTTCAAGAAAATATCACAAACCACAATCTACATGTGCTTGTGTAATAACTAAATGATAATATTTAGAAAAAAATATTACTCTTTAACCCTTTGAGCCCGCCAGGCCGGTAAACCGGCTTCAACATTAGGCATATATGTCCGAAAAGCCGGTTTTCCGGCCCGATGATCTAGCGTCATATTCCTAGCGGCTGATATACCGTCTAATTAAATATAATTAGCGGAAGACTGACTAAAACTGCACAAATGTCTTTTTAGTGCGTGATTATGATTCTAAAAATAGGTTTTAGGAAAAGTGAAAGTGTTTACATTTCGTAGCAATGCCGCCGAAACGAAAAGTTGAGCCACGGCTATCGACTTCAGCACATAAAGTTGGTGCAAAAGATGAAGCAAAAGACCGAAATATCAACAAAAGAAGTAGAATAACTGCATCTCAGGCAATACAACTACTTATTGATTCTGATGAAGAAGATAATATTCCTGGTCTATATTATGATAGTGACGTTGAATTTGAGACTGAACTCAGTGACATTGAAATTGACAGTGACAATGAAACTGTTCAAGTACGTTATGATGCACGTGGTGCCAAGGACAAAGACTTGCCGAAACAAAAAAAAAAACAACTGTTTACTGGTGCAAAACATGCGAAGTTTTTCTTTGCATCGGGTCAGGCAGTGATAACTGTTTTGAAAGTTATCACACAAAAGTGGACTTCTGGCGATGAACTAGTATGGCCAGGTATCAATAATAACAAAACAATTACTAAATGTAAATTTGTTTCTTCTATGTTCTATCAAAACAATAATTATGTGTTCGATTTATATACATTGTTCTGTTCATATATTGTAAACAAATAAAGAATTTCAGAATCTTTCTGCTTTGGGGTTTGATCCTGAGTCTGGATACCAAATTTGGCTTGATTACCTCAAACGGTTCAAAAGTTATAGGCAAAGTTAGAAGCAGATAAGTGAAAATCGGTTTGGCCCTGGGAGCTCAGGAAATGGGAGAAACTAGGCCAGGGAGGCCAGGGCTCAAAGGGTTAAATAACTGTACTGTGATATAAACAATCAATACTTACTTCTGAATTAGGTCTATGTTTCATTAGAGCAACATTCCCTAAAGATGATGCCACAGCGAATATATCACTCGATACGTACTGTAATAAAAACAAGTAGCTTAGTCATACAGCTTTTATAAATATAAAATCAAAATGTAAACAGAATAAAAATGAATTTTTAGCTATGTCTGTGTGGTTACTCAAAAGAAAATTATCTAAACATTTGTATAAGTACAAGTCTCACCTGTAAGTCTAGCACATCACCAGAGTGAGCCATCTCAAAGACTTTCTGAGGCTCATGTTCTAAGGCTATGGCGTCCTCCTCCATCTCCTCTGATGCTATTTTGTCACGTATTTGCCATACACAGACTGTATTTTGCTAAAATAATATAAATTTCATTAAAGTAAGTATATAATTCATTAGTCATTAAGCAGCATATTTTTGTATGATTGATTATTTTCCTGATTTTTCAGCAGGAAATACAGTAGCTTATGAATACCAGTGGGGTGAGGTAGCAAAGCCAGTAGTAATAACTCTGACACAGAACTACTAAGGCTGCCATTACATGAAGTACACTTTTAGATCTATCAAACTATGCACCTATAGGGCCTTTTTATTTTATGATTTATGTAGTTTAGGCCTACTTATTTTACAACCAGGGTATTTCTTAACTTTAAAAATGTAAAAAAAAAGTGATTTTCAAATCATTATGTGTGTAGGTTGTGTATAAGTATAAAAGTGTGGAACAGAGCAGCCTATTTAGAAATAGTCAATCAACAAGGAATAGGATAAATTATTCACACACACACACAAGTTACTACCAATAAGTTGCTGTAGTGTACTACATGTCTACAAATTGTAATGTAACAAAATTAACTGGGGATTTCTTATACCAGTACCAGAGTCCGATATTATAATCTTCTTAAAAAAGGGGTGTTAGGTTACTGATAGTTAATTAAAATACACCCATGATTTGCAAATGTCAATGCTAACTCTATCTGTAACCCTAACCCCAACCCTAGTCCTATCATACGCCTCACCCTAATTTCTAATTATTAAAACTAGCCGAGATTACAATATTACTAACAACCTATTTTTGGAATAGTAAGTTATCGAACAACTATATCTTCAGTCATTTAATTAACCTTTTAGCACTCCGGAGTAAACAGTTTATCATAGTTTATGAAGTGACTGAAAAATAGCACACAATTATTCCACCCCAAATTTCATGATTTTTTATTATTATTATTATGTTTTAATAAGAAGAAGTTTAAGTTTATGTTCATATCTGCTCCTTAAATGCTTAATTATGCAGTTTAAAGCAATTAATTAATAGTAACTTGAAATATCTGAGAGTGGGGGGAACTGTTTAAAGTATGTAGTACTATATAGTAGGGATATTATTTTTCTATGGTAGCTATAAATTATAAATTAGATCTAGATATCTTTTCTATTTTGAATTTAGCCCGGGGCGCCCTCCCACCCCCATCTCCCCAAAGAAGAGATGCCTGAAAGAAAGATGGATGATTTTACTTTTTTAGATACCGATGTCCGATAATAGACTCTTCCATAAAATAGGTGTGTTGGGTTGTTTGTAGAATTTCATGGTTAAAATTAGGGTTAGGCGTATGATTGGACTAGGGTTGGGGTTAGGGACAGGGTTAGCATTGACATTAGCCAGCAATGTGTGTGTTTTAGTTAACTACCACTACAACCAGTAACCTAACGTAACTAACACACCCCTTCTGTTATCGGACACTGGTATAAAAATTCCCCCATAATTGTCAGTGCCTGACCACCATGGAACTTGAAGGGTGTTGGGAAATTGCGAGACGCGAAAAGCGAAATGGCGAGGCGGGAAAATGCGAGAAGGTAATGCGAGACATACCAGCGGAATCAATGGGAAAATAGCGAGACACCTTTTGCAAAAAAAAGTTTTTTATCATACTTTTTTCATCTTTATTTATTTTAATTTTTTTGTTGTTTTAAAACAAACAAGCATGTAGCCATACCCTTTAACATGAGTGTTGTATGTTGTTATTTTTTATCTAGATTTTATTATATATATATATATAGATAGATACTAAGAAGATAGATAGATCTATATCTAGATCTATCTATTAAAAAATCCTAACATCGTTGCTGTGCTACTGTCATCGCCCGCTCTCGTTAGCGAGAGGAAAATCCCGTCTCAGTCGACATTAATTTTAAAAATCTAGCCCGCTCATGTTTTTACAGATATATTCTGTAACATGTATTCATAGATTGTTGTACTTGCAAAAAGTGTAGAAATATAAACAATTCTAAAAAAAATGTTATTTATTTTTTATTAAGTAATTTTAATTACAAACAGAATTTACAAATAAAATCTTTTGAAACAGTCCTAGCATTACTCAAACACACCTCGTTACACCATCTTTCACACATAGTACATCCAACCCAGTTCATTAGACTCCCATTTATACTGTGCTAACACAGAACACGAATATGAACAGAATGACAAAAAAAAATGTGCGTTTGTAGATAATCTCAATAAAGTCCGCTGTCGACAAAACTACCATTTAATAGCTAAAAGGGGTCATTCATAAATGACGTCACGCTTTTTTGACGATTTTTACCCCCCCCCCTCCCCTCCGTCACACATTTTCACAAAAATCCAGACACCCCTCCCACTAAAATGACGTCACACCTCAGCCTACAACCCCACCCCCTTCAAAATTGCAGTTGAATTTTTTTTTAAAAACATCGATATTTTTCCAAAATCTTGTCTGAACTCTGTCAAAATAGAGTATTTTAATCAATTCCCATTACAATTTATTAAAACAGTTTTCTAAAACGCGAAATAACGTCTAAAATTCTTTTTCTAACATTGCTTTTTTATAGTGTGACATCACAACATATAACCCCCCCCCCCCCCCCCCCCCGCCTCATCACACATTTCTATGCAACAATACAAAATATGTTTGCGTCGGCAGCGGATTCGGGCACGGTGATCTTCAAAGACGATAAATCAGGCGGCCTCGGCGTTCCACACAAAAGAAAGAAGTTGATCTATCGTCGGCGGTACTTCCGTCGGTTTCGAACAAGGTGGTGTTCTAAGTCGACACAAAAGATGGGGGAGTTGACAAATCATCAGTATGTATAGCGACGGAAAAATCAGACTTTTTAACAATGTAAACGAAACGTCTTTGAAGTCTGGACCAAATACAGCTGAAAATCGGGTGCGGTAAATTTTTCGCAGAAATCTTCGCATTTCAACACCACCCAGCGTAAGTATCGGGTTGTGGTAAAATGCGAGACAAAAAGTCACGTGACCGACAGTTTTCGCGCCCTTCTCGCATTTTCCCGCCTCGCCATTTCGCAATTTCCCCACACCCAAACTTGAATAGGTTGAAAGTGAAAGCCACAACCAACAAGAGCAGCTGAAGACTGGGCTAAAGACAAAAGTAAAATTTGAGTAAACGGCCAAAAAAGGCGATACCGGTGTTGGTGTATGTACTATGTAGTGTACAGTACTGAGTATATTGTTTGTAATGTATAACACTACACTTGACTACACTTTACGGTAATCTATCGTTTTGGGTAAGTAAAATCGCCCGCGGCTAGAAATGTGCGAAAAAGTTACCTCACTGTCAAGGCTTTAATAGAAGTATATTGTGATATGTTTGTGTCAAATATTATAGATAAATGAATAATAAACCTAAATCAATGGCTAATTATATCAATATAGGCCAAAAATTAACTTTAAACAGCAGTGTCTGCGAGCAAGATTTCCTGTATAAACAGCAGCCATTTGTAAAATAGAGTTGCCTTCCCCTGAATCTCGCGCTATATTCCGCTATAAGTTTGGAAAAACAGAACTTAAATAAGATGGCTGCTATAGTAAATGAGCATGGTTGCATCTGTTGGAAACATCGCTAGTCTTCATTTACATTTATTACTGAAAAGTTTTAATTCAGTTGTTTAAAAACAGGTACATAAATGAAACAAGGAATCATTTTTGTATTTTTCAAAACATAAATCCTCCTCAAAATGTGAAATAATTATTAAAATTCAAGGAGTCACCTGTCTTTCACATTACTAGTCGCGGGCGATTTTACGTACCTAAAACGATAGATTACCCACTTTACTACACGTACCCGAACTTCTGCCGGCTACACTACTACTACTAAAACAAGCAACTTTACCTCGTCATCCCAACTCCCAGTTGTAAATGTAGTAGATGGAGATGATTTTACATCTGCTTTAGGCCGCCATCTGATTTTACTAATTTTCTTGGAAACAAATTTTACGATAAAATCAGTCATTTTTTACTATTTCGAAGTCAAGTTCTGGCGGCACCTCGGCTTAGCTACTTTCGGTTTTCCAGACAGGAAATGCTGTAAATAGTATCGAATTTTTATTTAAAATAATTTAATTACTATTTTAAATTTTAATTCTTGCAAAAAGAGAAAGCAAATTCGAAGACCGCAACTTACACAGGCCATATAACTAGATCTAATAAGACACTTTTATCTGGTAACAGTTGATTAGAAATACATAAATACTTGTTTAGGCGTGTCGTTACTTCAACTTCAAACCTAAACAAAATACTAGGCTAGGCATAAATCTAAATATTGACTAATGCTTATAAACAAAATAATTATCAGTATCACTTATGAGTATTTTTGTGCACTAAATAAAAAAATATGGTGTTTCTTAAGGGACAGGTTTTGAAATCCATTATAACCATTTTTATGAGTGTATGACTATTTTCTTTTCAGCAGATAATTTAGTCTCGGCAACTAATCAAAGTCTGAAATCTCATTTCATAATACGAACAACGTTGATTACGAATGCTATTCTGTAACACACGACTACGTTGTTTCTTCCAGGCATCTCTACAGGGTAGTGCCCCCCCCCACCGGGACGAAATAGAAAAATATTACATTTATATTTTATATACAATCTGTCCCCCCCCCCCCCCCCCCCCCCCGAAGGGTAGTTTCAAGTGCTCCCCGGAAAAAAAATGCAATTGCTGAAAGAAACGCTGCATGACTTTAGTATTATGCACTAGCAGTGCCGGCGCCAGGTTATTTAGCGCCCTAGGCAAAACTTATTAAAACGCCCTATTTCACACACATTAATTACTAAAACATATGTATAAGAAAACAATTAATTAAAAGTGACATATTAATTTATTATCAATTGCATACACGTTAAAAGTAGACATCAAAATCAAATTTTACTTGCCTCCTTGGGCGCAAAAGTTTGTACTAATTCCTTCAATTCCAGTTTGCAAGCGTAATCACATTCTATTGTAGCTAAGTCCACAAAAAAAAATTCAGGTACTCCGCCCCCCTCCAGGTAAAAAAAGTCTGGGAAAAATATTTGAAAAAAACAAAAACAAACTACAGTTCTTGTACTGTTGGCTCTCTGCAGACCTCCCAAGGTGTTCCAGAACGGAACTTACCTGTTTAAGCTTGACCGTCTTTAGTTAGAATTGTAAAATGTCTAATTTGTGTGATTATGTAGCGATTTAAAAAAAAAAAAAAAAGTTTATAAATGTTATAGATTCCAGCTTACAATTTTTATATATGAATCCTTTAGGAAAGGGTGAAAAATATGAAAAAAGACAATTAATTAGGTGATTAATTTGCGACTAAGACAATTTTAGTCGCATTTGTTACACTATCTCATACTGTATGTCTACTAAGATTAACTTTCATTAAGTATTGCAATCTACAACGGCTACTGATGTATGTGTTTTTCAACTTGATAATGCTGAAAAAAACCTACCAAACTACTTTGTTTAGAACTTCTGCTCTACATAATCTTTACAATAGCAAATAATAACTTAAAGTTGTATTTATAAGTAAGCGGTCTACCTAAGATGCAGGAATTTGAAATGAAAAGTTATGCAACAAATTATCTCCCATTTAGAAATCCAAATACCAAAATTTCTTTCAAGGGAAATAGCTTTCACAAGAATACTTAATTTAACCAAGTGTAACTAAGACATGCTTGAAAAACACAATAAAACGCTTTAAATTTCATTACGCAATAATTATAACAAATATTTTGTATTAGCTACGTAAACCTGTCAAAAGAATATATTTGACTAATTGACTACTTAACAGTAGGCTTTGTTTGAAAGTCAAACATGGTAGCTTTATTATAACATACTTCTAGTCAATCTTGATGCCAAACATTTAATTGCGATAACCAGACACGGCATAGATGATTAAAAAATTTTGGATTTCAAAAAAATCAAATACGTGTAACTGTTTAAGACAGGGGTCGGCAACCTGCGGCTCGCGAGCCGCATGCGGCTCTTTTGATATCAAGATGCGGCTCTCCAGCTCCTTGAACAAATACTAAAAATCTTAATAAAAAAATAAAATATATGAAATAAAAACATGTAGTGGCTCTTTAAAACCAGGGAAATTTTGAAAATTGTAACTTTTGGCTCTTCCGCTTCAAAAGGTTGCGGACCCCTGGTTTAAGATATTGCTATAATTATTGATTAAATATAAAAAAAAAATATTGAAATAACAAAGTTTACCGTTAGTTAAAAATCCCAGCTTATACACTAATATATATTAATACTTTAAGAGTGGTAATATTGATTCCTAAAAAAAACTAAAGATTTTTCAGCTAAAGAATGCCTACTTTTCTTTGAAGTGTGCTCCGTCCTGAATTGAAATAATCTAATTTACGATAAACTCGAATACTCGATATATTCTACTACATTCACAACACATATCAAACTTCGATACCTAAATATAACTAGACTCGATGCTCCAGAACTACGACACCACCTCACCAAACTTTATCAAGCTCTACAAACGATACTCCCTATCAATAACAATTTAACTGGACCTACTACTACACGTTAACAGTCAACACACTTCGATTCCTTAATACCACAAGACTCGATAGTCCCGAACTCCTGAACTACGATACTTCATCACCTACATTCTCATTTCTCTATTACCAATCAGATTGCACTAGACCTTCAACTACACAACAGAAAAGTAAAAAATACGATACTTTGAACACCCCGTCATTAAAAAACTCTATACACCAGAACAGATTTCTAATTCAAAGTCAGAGAAAACGAGACTTACAAGCCCTATTAAAAACCAAAATTGCACGCGTTTTGAACCCCCCCCCCCCCCCCCGTCATGTTATGGAGCGATCACTAAATCAACATTAATATTAGATAACCGTTTGAAATGTTCGAAATTTAAATTACGAACTTATTTAATCTTTTTGTACATCAATTATGTGACACGAAACTAAAAAGGCAAAGTGACTGGTAAAAAGCGCGCCAACCTTTTTAAATTAGGGAGGTGGGGTTGCATTTTCACCATCGCGAATAAATATATGCCTATAGAGACCTACTTTTGGGGTGGGGGTGCAAAAATGGATAGTTTGTCCTCGGCGCCGAAATAGATCGCTACTCCTTTGTATATTACCATCTAGAGTTTATATACGATAATCAAAGCTATTGATTATTAGGTACTTTTTGATAAAAGGCATTAAACCTTTTTGCGCCCCCCTAGGGAGGGCGCCCTAGGCGACCGCCTAGTTCGCCTTATAGGTAGCACCGGCCCTGTGCACGAGCTTTTCTTGTCTTTTTATTTAAATTTATTTTAAATATCTAGGTCTCGTCTACTTCAAAATACAACATCAGGGTACATAAGTATGGTATTGTTTTATTTACTGCATTACTGCCCTTTTTATTTAGCTGATAGTTTATTAAGTTTATTTGTTGATAGTTTATTTAAAATTGGTAACCTCCCTTAATCTTCTGGTACTCCAATAGTTATTTTTATTAAGTCTTTCGTCAGAACTCATTTTCCCACGTTTTCTTTAACTTGCTTTCTCTGTGTGTTTATTTATTTATTTATTTGTTTGTCTTTCCAATCCAATCTTGCGATCGAAATTTCTGGCACTTCCCAGTTAGCTAGCGCGCTGAAATTTTCAGGGAAGCTTTCTTTTGGATGACCATTGAATATTCAATTGTTATTATTACTAAATTGATCAATGGAAACATTTTATTGAGCATTTTAGACCGCTATATAATCTATATATATAATTCTCCTCTGCTAGCCATTACAAAAAAAAACCAGCGACGCGTACCTCGCGCGCAGTGAAGCGAACGATCACATGTCGCCACAGGCTTAGGGGCAGAGAATTTAGCTTGAACCGAGTTTAAACTTACAGGAGGTAGGCCAGTTTGGGGGAGACGATATGGTCGAGTGGTTGGGCACACGATTGCTATCCCACTCGACACGGGTTCAAATCTATGTGTTAACACAACGTGTTTTTTACGAGTTGTCTTTTTACGAGTTGTCTTTTTACGAGTTGTCTTCGTTTACCCAAAAAAAGTGAAAAGATAAAATCGATAGCAAGATTTTAATGCAAACAAACAAAGACTAAAAAGTAAAAAATAATAATCATTAAAAAAGTTTTTAAAAACCCACGTTTTCTGATTGAACTAAAAAGTAGAAAATAAACGCTATACATCACAATAATGCAAGCGATCACTCTACTATAAGCGATCAAAAACGTGGGGCGCCGTGATTTTCTTACAGTTTCTAATACTGTTGACTCTCTACAAGCTCCCTAATAAAAGTCAATAGTATTATCTAATCAATAGTAATATAACTTTTACTTCGGCGCCCCACGTTTTTCATCGCTTATAGTAGAGTGATCGCTTGCATTATTGTGATGTATAGCGTTTATTTTCTACTTTTTAGTTCAATCAGAAAACGTGGGTTTTTAAAAACTTTTTTAATGATTATTTTTATTGTTACCCACAGGTGTCCAAAAAAAGAGACGGATGTAAACGTTGGTGTTGTGTTGATGTGTTTAATGATGTACGGAATAGACACGTAATGGTTATGTTTGTAAGCTGGATCCTTTTTTTGACTGAGTAGTCTTTAACTTTAGGAGTTAACTAGCAGGACACGACTGGTTAGTTAGCAGTGATTTATTTTAGAGGGAGGTGTTGGTCTCAATACATTTACATATACATGTTTACATATAGACAATTTCTATGTTTATTGATGTACTTATGTATTTACACATACACACACACACGCACGCACCCACGCACACACCCACGCACACGCACGCACGCACACACGCGCGCGCACACACACACACACACACACATACATACATATATATATATATATATATATATATATTTTTTCTTTAACGATTGTGAGAATGTAAAGATTCAGTTTTTATAACATTCAAAACTTTAAGAATGAAAACGATGTATTTGATTAGGCGATAAGCAGCCCGGGTTAACAGGGCATTTAAAGTATCCAATGTCCTATGGCGCTGTTAAAAATATTTCTGTAGCGGTCACCCAGAAATTAAAAACAATTAGCTTTTTTTTATTTCTTTTAACAGTATCTTATATTTGGCAAAATAACACACCGCGAGGTCCCAAAACTGTACTTTTTCTTAGTGGCGTAGCGAGGTCGGGTGTCACCCGGTGCGGCACTTAATGGTGTCACCCCCCCCCCCCCCCCCAGAGGCGTAGCGACTCTTCCTGGGGACAAACTTTCAAATTTTCGATTTGCACCCCCTCCCCTCAAATTTTCGATTTGCACCCCCCACCCTCAAACTTTCGGTATGCACCCCCCCCCCCTCGAACTTTCGATTTGCACCCCCCTTCAAGTTTTTCTCTATATATTTTACTATTTTTCGCCTTGGTGTCACCCCCCTAAAAGGTGTCACCCGGTGCGGTCTGCACCCCCGCCCCCCCCCCCTCGCTACGCCTCTGCTTTGTCTTATGGCTAGAACCGGCGTTGTTTATAAGAATCGACAGTTAAATGTATTGTGATCATTGTTTGCTTTTGCTGAGCTTAACCTACAAGGTAGAGATGAGTCTTAACAAACAGTTTATTCGGCATAGTATAAGAGGCGACAAAAGTCGATAAAGGGACTTTTGAAATGAAGTTTTTCTATAAAAAGAATTATGTAGATAGTAGAAAAAAAAAGAAGAAAAAATAATTTAAAAAATACCAAAGAAAATAACCCCAAAAGAATTAAAAACAACAACCACATAATTAAAATCAAAAATTAAAATAAATGTCTGGTATCCAAATTGTGTTGCCACGCGACTACAAAAAATTATTTTGTTGTTGTTGTAATCTATCTTTGCCCGTTAATTTAAACCATTGTTTATCCTAGACTTTTTTTTTTTGCATTGTGCATTGAGAGTTACGCTGGTAGCGATTATTTATTTGCCTTTTACCTAACTGTCCATACGGTCTGCTTTGCCCCAATTAAAAGGGTCGCGTGCCGCATGCGGCCCGGCGGTCGTTTCTCCTGACAACCCAGTCTTTCGTCATCCGCATCTGACCCGTGCGGCTTCCTCGGCTGAAATCAACAATCTTGGGAAAATTTTTTTCAAGAGGAATAATGAAAAAAAAAGTACATTTCTCGCAATCTCACATTAAAGCATCCAGATCAGAATTTGGGTTTTATTAAAAAAAATAATTTAACACCCCTGGGATGGTGTTTTATGCAGAACCGGAAGGAAAAACACCATTATGTCTGGGTTATCGATCATGGAGCATATTCTTGAAACTCCGCCTTGGCCTTTGTCTGAACAATCAGGTAAATCTGGCCAATTCCCGTTATCGTTGCATCAAACCTTCCATAATTTCAATTCCATAAACCGTAAAAAGGAGTGAGAGAGAGAGAAGAAAAAAAAAACTGCAGTGGAATCGTACTATTTGAAGATTGTTTTAGAAGAGCCGGTAATGGTAACCGGCAGCCGGAAGAGGTCATCTGTTTGCCGGTTGGCCCGATAGCAGACGGCACGAGGACTGTCTGTGGAAGTGGCCTGTCGTCGTCATCGATCACGTTTCGAAATCTTTCACGTGCGGTCACGAGATTATGACCGGCCTGCGCGTGAGTGGGCTGAGTCGTCATCAGCACCTGCACAATGGCAGACACGCCCGCTCTATTACACGCATGCGCCGGGGGGACGGTTTAAAAATTGGAACTCTCACGAGACAGCGTGGGAAAGGTGGAAAAGTGCGTAAGGTGGTGGTTTTAGAGAAAGGTGGTAAAGTGCGTATGGTGGTGGTTTTAGAGAAACGTGAAAAAGTGCGTATGGTGGTGGTTTTAGAGAAAGGTGGAAAAGTGTGTATGGTGGTGGTTTTAGAGAAAGGTGGAAAAGTGCGTATGGTGGTGGTTTTAGAGAAAGGTGGAAAAGTGTGTAAGGTGGTGGTTTTAGAGAAAGGTGGAAAAGTGCGTATGGTGGTGGTTTTAGAGAAAGGTGGAAAAGTGCGTATGGTGGTGGTTTTAGAGAAAGGTGGGGAAAGTGCGTAAGGTGGTGGTTTTAGAGAAAGGTGGAAAACTGCGTAAGGTGGTGGTTATAGAGAAAGGTAGAAAAGAGTGTATGTTGGTGGTTTTAGAGAAAGGTGGTAAAGTGCGTATGGTGGTGGTTTTAGAGAAAGGTGGGGAAAGTGCGTAAGGTGGTGGTTTTAGAGAAAGGTGGAAAACTGCGTAAGGTGGTGGTTATAGAGAAAGGTAGAAAAGAGTGTATGTTGGTGGTTTTAGAGAAAGGTGGTAAAGTGCGTATGGTGGTGGTTTTAGAGAAAGGTGGGGAAAGTGCGTATGGTGGTGGTTTAAGTCGGAAAGGTGGAAAAGTGCGTAAGGTGGTGGTTTTAGAGAAAGGTAGAAAAGTGCGTATGGTGGTGGTTTTAGAGAAAGGTGGAAAAGTGCGTAAGGTGGTGGTTTTAGAGAAAGGTGGTAAAGTGCGTATGGTGGTGGTTTTAGAGAAAAGTAGAACAGTGCGTATGGTGGTGGTTTTAGAGAAAAGTAGAACAGTGCGTAAGGTGGTGGTTTTAGAGAAAGGTGGTAAAGTGCGTATGGTGGTGGTTTTAGAGAAAGGTGGGGAAAGTGCGTATGGTGGTGGTTTAAGTCGGAAAGGTGGAAAAGTGCGTAAGGTGGTGGTTTTAGAGAAAGGTAGAAAAGTGCGTATGGTGGTGGTTTTAGAGAAAGGTGGAAAAGTGCGTAAGGTGGTGGTTTTAGAGAAAGGTGGTAAAGTGCGTATGGTGGTGGTTTTAGAGAAAAGTAGAACAGTGCGTATGGTGGTGGTTTTAGAGAAAGGTGGAAAATGTGTAAGGTGGTGGTTTTAGAGAAAGGTGGAAAAGTGCGTATGGTGGTGGTTTAAGTCGGAAAGGTGGAAAAGTGCGTAAAGTGGTGGTTTTAGAAAAATGTGGAAAAGTGCGTATGGTGGTGGTTTTAGAGAATGGTGGGGAAAGTACGTATGGTGGTGGTTTTAGAGAAAGGTGGAAAAGTGCGTAAGGTGGTGGTTTTAGAAAAATGTGGAAAAGTGCGTATGGTGGTGGTTTCAAGTGAGAAAGGTGGAAAAGTGCATAAGGTGGTATGCCAGTTGGAAAGGTGGAAACGTGTGGAATGTGGAGGTTTAATGGGAAAGGTGGTAAAGTGTGTAATGTGGTGGTTTCAGAAAAAGGTGGGTAGTGAACCTTTAATGAAGCTATGGGTACTAGAAACAGCAAATCTTGATAATTAAATAAAAAACCACCAACAGGGAACAAATGGCGTTTGAAATAGCAGATTAGTATATGTGAAGAAAAAAAAGTGTATTGGCTACTAAATTAATGTTTTAGATAATTTAAACATTAACACGTTTCGTCTAAAATGACGTCACACCGCAAAAAAAAAAAGCGGGTGGGGGTGTGGAAGGAGGTCAGGAAAATGAAATAAAATTTAAAATACGGGTTGTAGATTTTGTTTCGATTTTCTATCATTTTTCTGGTAAGATGGGGATGGGGCTTGGGTCCAAACAATCAGTTTCTTTCACTACTTTCAGGCATGTCTTGTCCCCCCCCCCCCCGCCCGAAAGTGCCCCCCCCCCCCTCCAGGAGAAAAAAAGTCTGAAATAAACACTGCAAGGAATCCGACTCAAGCCAGCGCAACAAAGAGTGGGTGGGGTGCTGTCCGACCCCGTGTGAAACCACTTAGGTGGTGACACCCAAACTGAAAAAAAATGTTAATAATTTTTTTTTTACTCAGTTAAAATAATAAAATAGGTGGCTAGAGGGGGTGACAGAGGCGTAGCGAGGGGCGGAGGCGGGGTGTGCGGACCGCACCGGGTGACACCATTTAGGGGGGTGACACCAAGGCAAAAAATAGCAAAATATATAGAGAGAAATTTGAGGAGGGGGGGGGGATGCAAATCGAAAGTTTGAGGGTGAGGGGGGGGGGTGTAAATCGAGAATTGAAGGTTTGTCCCAGGGAAGGGTCGCTACGCCTCTGGGGGGTGACACCATTAAGTGCCGCACCGGGTGACACCCGACCTCGCTACGCCACTGGGGTGACAATTCTAACATTTAACAACAACTGTATTTGTAGCTCGTTCTTGGATGGACAAATGCTACGAAAGTATATCCAAAAAGAAAAGCAGACTGAAATCTGAGTCACCGGCCAATATGACGCACAACAAGTTCACCCGTAATACTTAATTGTGTTGGAGGGAATCCTTTCCAAATGAGCATTAAGTAATTTTATTTTACTCGGCCAACTCTGATTTTTACAAAATTCATTCTTGCAAATAAGAAGATGTTGATTGAGCTATCATCACTTTGAACACCAACATACGAACACTTGGAAACCGTGTTCCACCTCGGTCTAAAATTTAAGCATCACAATTTTCTACGTCACTTTAGCTACTACACACAGCTACAGAGGCGTAGCGACCCTTCCCGGCGCCCGGGGACAGGCTTTCAATTTGGCGCCCCTCATCCCCTCCCGGGGACAAACTTACGATTTGCCCCCCCCCCCCCCCCCCAAATATTTTTTTTTATATTTCTAATGCAAAGCTACAGCTAAAATGAGCTTTTAATTGTTTTCAACCCATTTTGGCGCCCCCTAGGGTCGGCGCCCAGGGACATATGTACCAACCCCCCCCCTCGCTACGCATCTGCACGGCTATGGGAAACACAATTTGGACGTCAGAGATTTGTACGTTTACCTAAAAAAAAGGCTGTTATTTCGGATTCGGAATCACAGTTCGTAACCCGAGACAATCGTGTGTTAGAGCATTCTTGACTGTCGTTTTACACACCAACTAATATATATTTAATCTTCGAAACACGGTTCAGCCGTGCGTTAGTAACAGGCAACATTCACAACCATACAACATATTACGTAATCAGCGCAAACATAGCAACGTGTATTGTCTGGTAAAATACCTAAACCCGTACGCAGCATGACGAAGCATTAGCCAGCATAATATGCATAATATGCTGCCGGCAGCTGTCCAAGCATGTAGCCATGCTTTCCATTCGCTTCCTGCTTACCACGACATAATACGCTCTCTGCATATGTCAAACCGCATATTAACTACCTCCGTATTAAAACCCCAGACAAGGAATGAAAATACAAAAAGAGTTATCGGTTATGAAATCTGGTATGTAAAAGGAGTTATCGTTCTTAAAGATCTATTTTTGTCCCTTCTTCCCCTTTGTTATGAGAGCTAGTAGGAGGAAAAATGAAAAGACGCCCTAGATGACAAAATTGGCAGATAAGAGTTACGTAACTTTGGCATTTGTATTCTTCACACAGGACAACCAAATATCAGAAATATTTTATTGTATTATGTCTACCGCCCCCTCCCCCATCGCTACGTTACGTGTCTTCACGTTTTTCTATTAACACGGGGATATCGTTGATAGTAGGTATCGATACTTCAAGTGGTATTGACGGTAGGAACTTTTTCACCGTCAATAAAAGTGAAAAATGCAAATAAATTATTATTTGGGCTAATTTTAAATGAAAAAAGAAGTAAATTGTTCTATTCATCTACATTTATAAAATAAGAGTAAGTCCCATATTACATAACATTTGTTAAGAATTCTGCAACCCAGTGGCGTCACCAGGCCGGGTATCACCCGGTGTGGTAACTGAGGGTGTCACCCCTTTCGAAAAAGTTAACATTTTCGTTTTGGTGTCACCCCTCCCCTCCAACAATATTGTTGTCTAAACTGGATAAAAAACCTTTTTTTTTGACAGTTAGTGTTACGATGTTTTTGTCGTGGTGTCACCCTTTAAATGGTGCGGACCGTACCTTGAGAAGCCACTGCCCCACCCCACTCCTTTCCGCCTCCCCCCCCCCCCAATAAAACACTGTTGGAATCGTATCATGTTAGAGACAATTTCCCGTCCATCCTCTGCAGTGTTTCTTCCAGACTTTTTTCTACGGGGGGGGGGGGGGGGGCCTTGAAATTTTTTTTGGGGGGGGGGGGGGGCTGACTAAAATTTTGGGGGGGGGGGGGGGCGGACACTGTTAAAAAAATATATTTTCTATATACATTTTCTATATAAATTCCATTTCGTTCGGGGGGGGGGGGGGTTAGACCTTCGAAGAGATGCCCGGAAGAAACTCTGATCCTCTGTAGGAATAATTGGCAAAACATTCAATTGATTTGAAACAAAAACATGTAGGCCAACCATATCAAACAGCAGAAATTTTGCGGAGACAAAGACAATTAATGGCAGCGTTTACAACATTGCTCTATATCATTCCCTATTAATTATATATATATATATATATATATATATATATATATATATATATATATATATATATATATATATATATATATATATATATATATATATATATATATATATATATAAACTATCCCCTACCCAGACCGTGAAAGATTCCGTAGTACCTAGTCCCACGAGTGTTTCTTTCAAGCGTCTCTCAGTGTGTGTGTGTGTGGGGGGGGGGGGGCAATGTCCTCGGAACACGCCCACCTCTCCTCACCCAAGGATGAAAAATAAAAATATATAATTTATTTAAAAAATTCTTGTTTGATCATTGTCCACCCCCCCCCCCCCCCCCCACCAATAAGTTTCAACGGCTCCCACGGAAGTTAAAGCCCCCACCCCACCCCAGGATAGAGTAAAAAAACTTGCGTTCGACTGCTGATAAAATTTTCTAAAGGAAAGTAAGGGATGAGCAGTAGGATAACTCTCAAGTTAAGTAATTTCGTAAACAATATTCCGGTTCTTTCCCTTGCAATAAAAAAACCCTATAAAAGATAATACTGAAAAAGATAGGCCTGAGATTGTTTTGACATGGTGTTGTGACCTACTTAGGTCGAGTCATTTTTATTTTGACATTGTATAATTCCTTATATGGAATGATTGTGTAACACCTGGGGTTTTTCCATTGACTATTAAGGTGTTTGAGACATAGAAAATTTCCATTAAAATCTGATTGAATGATTCTGATCAGATGATTATCCCAACCAATGGCGACATGAGTTGAGGATAACCTCCCCTGTCACAGAAGTCTTTAATTGCCCCGCACACTCGCAACACGAGGCAGTTTTATCTTGACCTGGCAGTCTACGAGGCTGTTTTACCTTTATCAGGCAGCCGTCCATATTGTCCGGCTATAGACTCTGACCATTTGAACGTGAGAGTACTTAAGACCTGTGTGTGCTTTGCTTTCTTAAGTGATTTAGTCTTCTAGTTTAATATTACTTGTCGCTAAGTAAGTCTAGAAGCTACAGCAGTGTTGTGTGGCCTGTAGCTGTTCTTTAGACAGTGTAGAAATCTGTGATAGTGTTTTTTTCCTACATTGTGTAAGTTGGGTTTTTGATATTTTATACATTAAATATTTTATCTAGTTCATCTTGGTGTTTTGCCACATCTGAGTTCGCTGATTAAATGGTCGTATGTAGATTGGATGAGTGTTAATTACAATAGTATCACTAGCTCCCCTAGACATTAATTTCGAGCCCTAGTGGTCGTTGTGTTACGTGTTCATCCACTTAGGCCGTAAGGCATTTGCATATGACCCCGAAAAAAGAATCCGGGGACGTTCTCCTTCTATTTGGCTGATAGAAAGGTGAACGTTACAAAGTGGGGTCTCGCCGAGATTTAATCTGTCGTTCCAGTTGTTGGTTATATCAGTTAAGCCCTAAGTTTAGTTGGGTCTAGTTGTTTTTATATCCAGTAGCGCAGTGTTCTTACAACGCGCGCTCAGGCTAGAGTATCTAGGTCAAATAAGCAGACGTGTCACGTCCTACATTTAGAGGTCAAGTACACGGCCCAACGCTGTGTAGTAATTTAAAGAATCCAGGCTTGTTGTGATTTTCAAGTTAGGGTTATGGAGTCTTTTTTGGCTAATCCTACTTTTGAAGGTGTAGAAAAGTTGAGTAGAAAAGTGTTGATTAGTCTTGTTAAGGAATTGAAATTGGATTATTCTGTTACGCAGAAGTCAGAGGTGTTGAGAGATAAAATTATTGTTCATTTCATTAATGAAGGAGTATTTGATGAAAGTTTGTTGGCTGGGGTGTTGCTCCGCGAGGAGAAAACTCTAGAGAAGGTAGAATTAGAAGCTAGAATTGCTTTAGAGAAGGAGAAAGTTGCTTTAGAGAAGGCTTTAAAAGAAAAGGAGTTTGAAACTAAAAGTGCTCTAGAGAAACAGGAGTTAGAGGCTAAAATTGCTTTAGATAAGAGGAGGTTGGAATTAGAGTTTGGTCAAGTTAGTGATGTTACTTCTCTGGTAGATCCAAAAAAGTTGTCGGTAGGGCAAGTGATTGCCAAATTTGGGAAATTAGTTCCTAAATTTGATGAAACAGATTTGGTCGTTTTCTTTAACTCGTTTGAGAGTTTAGCGAAGACATGTGAATGGCCCGAAACTTCCATTACTGCTTTATTGAGCTCTGTCCTTACTGGGAAAGCTGCAAAAACATACCAGGCACTCTCTCACGACGTTCAAAATAACTATAGTTTGGTCAAGACTGCCATTTTAAAGGCCTACGCACTGACGCCCGAGGCCTATCGGACAAAATTCCGAACACTCCGCAAGTTACCCACACAATCATATGTGGAATTTCTCTTTGAAAAGGAGAAAATATTCTCAAGGTGGCTACACTCTGAGGAAGTTTCTGAGTTTGAGAAACTCAGGTCACTTATCCTAAGGGAAGAATTCCTATCGTCCCTGCCTGAAGAGATACGACTACACATTCTGGATAACAAGATAACTGACATCCAGAAGGCTGCTGAGTCGGCTGACACATATATGTTGGTGCATAAGAAACCACCAGTGTCAAGAAACCGCCTCAACCCCGTGCTTCCCCTTTTTGGCAGCAATCCTCCTGTTGGCCAACATGTGAAGGCTTCACAGTCCAGAGAGAAACCAAGATCAACTCTCAATCGTCGAGCAGTATGCCAGTTCTGCAAAAGGCCTGGTCATCTTGTCAAGGACTGTTACAAACGTCGTCAATATAACAGAGAGGTGGTGCGTACTTCTGCGCACTATGCTCTATCCCCTCAAGCAGCCAGTTCAACTATGAACTCTAGAATTCAAAAGGACTCTAACCCTAAGTGTCCGCAAGAAGGTAGTCAAGTCTCCACACATTATGTGCAGTCACATTTTGACTGTTCTCGCCACCATCCAGTTTCTTCCGAGTCTACCGATCTCGAGGGATCGAGAAAAGTTGACTTTTCATCTTTTATTGCCGAAGCCATCATTAGCAAACCAGGTGATCCGTTGTCTCAGCGGAATATCACCGTTCTAAGAGACACAGGAGCGTCACAATCACTCCTTTTGAAAAGTTCAATGGACATTACACCAGAGACGAACACCGGAAAGATTTCCATTATCCAGGGAGTGGGGACAAAATCTACTGTCGTCCCTCTACACAAGTTTGCCCTGAAACATCATCTCGTCGAAGGTGAGGTCATTTTAGGTGTGATAGATAGTATTCCTGTCCCAGGAGTACACCTACTTCTAGGGAATGACCTTGCGGGAAGCAAAGTATACCCCTGTACGGTTTCAGACCCTTTGTCAACAGTTCCAGATAATGATTATGAACTGTATCCTGCATGTGCGGTGACAAGAAGCCAGACCAAACAATTGGCTGACACAACGTCTGAACCACACCTACCATCATCGTCAAGAAATTCGACTCCCAAACTGGAGTCTATGCTTCCAGAAAACACAAGCTTGGGCTTACCCCTGAGAATATCTCAGGAAGACATCATTAAAGCTCAACAAGTCGACGCGGAACTCAAAGCAACGGTCGAAAAATCTCTATTATCGGACGATGGAGAATATTTCTCCGAGAACGGCCTCTTCTTTCGTCGCGCTATACCAGTGATTGCCTCACCAGCCGAACCATGGTTGGGTAAAAACCAGCTGTGGGTCCCTCCACCTTATCGGCATGAAATACTTAAGCTGGCACATGACCATCCAATGTCAGCGCACCCAGGAGTCACTAAAACGACGGCGAAGATCAAAGAACTGTTCTTTTGGCCCAAAATGAGAAAAGATGTGTCGCGTTACTGTAGAAGTTGCACGAACTGTCAGTTGGCCGGAAAGCCAAACCAGACAATTCCTAAGGCCCCTTTGAGTCCGATTCCTGTATTGGAAGAACCTTTTTCTAAAATCGTCATGGACTGTGTAGGTCCCTTGCCTAAAACCAAGGCGGGCAACGAGTACCTACTTACCTTTATGTGTTCAAGTACCCGTTTTCCCGAGGCGATTCCCTTACGGAACATTAAGGCAAAGACTGTAGTCAGAGCCATGACCCGGTTCTTCACTACCTTTGGATTACCTAGAATCGTGCAAACAGATCAAGGCAGCAACTTCACCAGTCACCATTTTCAGGAAGCGCTAGCCAAGCTAGGCGTTACCCACATCACCAGCTCAGCCTACCACCCTCAGTCTCAAGGCGTACTTGAGAGGTTCCACCAAACCCTCAAAACCATGCTAAGGACATTCGCTAACAGTAACACCCAATGGGATGAGTCTGTTCCTTGGATTATTTTCGCCGCGAGGGACTGTGTCCAGGACTCTTTAGGCTACTCGCCTTTTCAACTTGTGTTTGGACATTCTGTCCGTGGCCCCCTGAAGCTGATACACGAACGTTGGACAGGTACCAGTGATCATCCAGTGGAAAACTTCGACGATTTTCACGTTCGACTGAAAGCCGTGTGCGAAATGGCTCACAAGAACTTAAGAAAGGCCCAAGTGAGAATGAAAGAACTGTATGATAAGAGTTCTTGTAAACGAACATTCAATCCAGGCGACAAAGTTCTTGTGCTAGTGCCTAATCTGGACAATGCGTTATCCTTGAGATATTGTGGACCTTTTACTGTGCATTCAAAATTAAGTGATTTGAACTATGTTGTCAATACGCCCGACAGAAGAAAGAAACAGACAGTGTATCATGTCAACTCACTGAAAAAATATTATGATAATTGTAACAATTTTCAATCCACAGCTAAAATTACTTTACCTGTATGTTCAAATGTTTCTGATGATGTGATACATGATAAATTGAAACCCCCAAAATTGGTAAATTCTTCCTTTTTAGATAATTTGAAGGTCCACCTTATGCATTTGTCCACAGAGGAAAGCCATAGATTGTCTCAGTTATTTGAGACATTTCCCTCTATTTTTGGGGATGTCCCCAAAGAAGCGAAGGTTCCACCTCATGATGTAGACGTTGGTGACGCAAAACCCATTAAACAACACCCCTATAGAGTTAACCCGGAAAAAGCTGCTTTGATAAAAGATGAAATTGATTATATGCTCAAGAATGATATCATTGAGCCCAGTTTCAGCAACTGGAGTTCCCCATGTCTCCTAGTCCCGAAAGACGGTGGATCTTTCAGGTTTGTGACCGACTTTAGGAAGGTGAATGCGCTCACCAAAGCTGATTCCTATCCCTTACCTCGGATAGAGGACGTTATTGATAAAGTTGGTCAAGCTAAGATAATTTCCAAAATTGATTTACTTTCAGGATACTGGCAAATCCCCTTATCTGACCGTGCAAAAGAAATATCTGCTTTTGTAACCCCTAATGGTTTTTATAGATACAAACGCATGCCCTTTGGTATGCGAAATGCTGGTCAAACTTTCCAGAGGGTCATTAACTCTGTCATTGCTGACATAGACCAATGTGAGGCCTACATAGATGATATAGTTGTATTTTCTAATACTTTTGAAGAACATATTGTTCAATTGACTAACCTTTTTAGAAAATTGTCTGAAGTGAATTTTACTGTAAACTTACATAAAAGTGATTTCTGTAAAGCTTCAATTACCTATTTGGGTTACCAAGTGGGAACGAACCAAGTTCGGCCCATTGAAGCTAAAGTAGATGCTATTGTAAGGTTACCACCTCCCAAAAATTGTAAAGAGATCAAAAAGTTCCTTGGGATGGCTGGTTACTATAGGCGGTTCTGTCAAAACTTTTCAGCTATTGCTGAACCTCTTACTGCATTATTGAAAAAGGGTGTTGAATTTGAATGGTCCAATAAATGTCAAGAAGCTTTTTTAACCATTAAGTCATTTTTATCAAATGCTCCTGTTATGGCTGCACCAAATTTTAGCAAGCCCTTTAAACTTGCCATTGATGCTAGCAACTTAGCCATTGGCTCAGTCCTATTTCAAGAAGACAACATGGGAATTGACCATCCCATTGCCTTTTTTTCCAGGAAGTTAAATGAGAACCAAAAGAATTATTCTACTATTGAAAAAGAAGCTTTAGCTTTGGTTTTATCATTACAACATTTTGAAGTCTATGTCTCTTCTTCAACCAATCCAGTCAGAGTGTTTTCTGACCATGATCCCCTGAAATTTACCTCTAAGTTAGGACAGACAAATCAAAGAATATTGAGATGGTGCTTATATTTCCAAAATTTTAATCTGGAAATTTCACACATTAAGGGTAGTGATAATGTTGTGGCTGATTGTTTGTCAAGGATGTAAAATCTTGTTACACACATTGATCATGTGACACGCTTTGTGGTTCATTAGGACCATAAACAGGTTTTGTTTGAGTGTCACTCATATGAAAATGAGTGGTGTGAGTTTTGAATTTTTTTCAAAATTCCAATCCTGTTGAATATTTCGTTTATTTTCAGGTGAACCTTAATTAAAGGTGGTTTTTGATTATATGTAATCTTTTATAATAATATGTCTCATATGACTCGATTGATGTTGTAGCTAGTCATTGAAATAAAGGTCTTACCCTGGCGGGTTTACCACTTTTAATATTCTCATGGAAAAATTGTAATACCCTTTCTTGAGGAATTTTGATGTATAATTACCTTTTGAAGGGTTACTCCCCTTTCACCAATTGTAAAAGTTGGAGTTACTTCCCTTTTATGTTCAGGGATATTTTCATCTGGTATTATGATTTTGATTGCCTACATTTGTAAAACATTTTTGTTATTTCATTGCCAGATTGGTTCCTTATGTATGTTCTTGTGGAACCTATCTGTCACTTCCAAAAAGGGAGGGGATGTGACCTACTTAGGTCGAGTCATTTTTATTTTGACATTGTATAATTCCTTATATGGAATGATTGTGTAACACCTGGGGTTTTTCCATTGACTATTAAGGTGTTTGAGACATAGAAAATTTCCATTAAAATCTGATTGAATGATTCTGATCAGATGATTATCCCAACCAATGGCGACATGAGTTGAGGATAACCTCCCCTGTCACAGAAGTCTTTAATTGCCCCGCACACTCGCAACACGAGGCAGTTTTATCTTGACCTGGCAGTCTACGAGGCTGTTTTACCTTTATCAGGCAGCCGTCCATATTGTCCGGCTATAGACTCTGACCATTTGAACGTGAGAGTACTTAAGACCTGTGTGTGCTTTGCTTTCTTAAGTGATTTAGTCTTCTAGTTTAATATTACTTGTCGCTAAGTAAGTCTAGAAGCTACAGCAGTGTTGTGTGGCCTGTAGCTGTTCTTTAGACAGTGTAGAAATCTGTGATAGTGTTTTTTTCCTACATTGTGTAAGTTGGGTTTTTGATATTTTATACATTAAATATTTTATCTAGTTCATCTTGGTGTTTTGCCACATCTGAGTTCGCTGATTAAATGGTCGTATGTAGATTGGATGAGTGTTAATTACAATAGTATCACTAGCTCCCCTAGACATTAATTTCGAGCCCTAGTGGTCGTTGTGTTACGTGTTCATCCACTTAGGCCGTAAGGCATTTGCATATGACCCCGAAAAAAGAATCCGGGGACGTTCTCCTTCTATTTGGCTGATAGAAAGGTGAACGTTACAGTGTGTGTAAAAAATATGTTTGGTTACACACGGCTTGTTTTACAGAACAAACAATCTTCTTCAATCTTTTTAAAACAAATACACTCGTGGGTTATTTTTAGAACACGTTTTCCCGTTTAATATTTTGCTGTACTAAAATGATTACCTAGATCGTTTATTTTACGTTTAAGCTTATGTTGACTGTTCTTTAATAACGAATGTAATATGACTTCTGGTTACACTAGCTGTTGTGTGGTTGCAAGGGGCGGAACTACAGTGCCGCCAGATCCCGCAATGCGGGGGGGGGGGGGGCAGGGGCAGTTTAGGGGTGACCCTATTTTTCTAGTTGCGCCACTGGTGGTTGCTGTATGTATTGCTACGGTAGCTGTCATGAGGGTACAGCTAAAGCAACTTGAATAACGTAGATGTGGCTATGGTTTGGCGTGCTAGCTTTGGTTATGGATGGGCTTGCTAGCTTTGGCTATGGTTAGGCTTGCTAGCTTTGATCGTGGTTAGAGTAGATAGGATAAATGGTTAGCGTAACTGGTAGGGTAACTGGATAGGGTAATTTGATAAGGTAACTGTGTAGGGTAACTTTGAAGAGTAACAGGTAGGGTAACTGGCTAGGGTTCCTGTTTGAGGTAACTGGGTAAGGTAACTGGGTAGTGTATTTGTGTAGGGTAACTTTGGAGGGTAACTGACTGAGGTAACAGGGTAGGGTAACTGGGTAAAATAACAGGGTAGGGAAACTGGGTGGGATAACTGGTTGGGGTAACTTGGTGAGGTAAATTTATCTTTTTAAAAAATATTTTTGATTGCAGAATTTTTTTTAGCTCTGTAATAATAAATTACTTATTACTAAAAATGTGGGGTTTTTTTTTGGTGTATTATTAAATAAAAGCTTTGAATGGTGCAACTACTAAGCTTCTAAGTAACAGCCAGTTTGATTTTACTTTCTTTTAGAACTCAATTTGATTAGTATTTTAATTAAATGTACCACTAAAGTGGATAAGGAATTAATTTTTAAAAATTTCTTTGCATGCCATATGTATACAATTTTAGATTAATTTTAAATCTATTTTTTTAACATTTAAACTTTTATTTTTCAAAAATGATAATTCCTTATATTTTTTAAAAGTAACTATTGGTCATGACAGAGTGACGAATCATACAGTAACTTAAAATAAAAATGTTTATGTTAAGAAGAAAGATCCAAAGATGAGAGCTCAGTAAACTACAAATTTAGGGCCAGAATTGGAAAACAAAATTAAATGTACACATTAATGAATTTTACAAAATGATAGATGACATGGAATGATAGTAACAGACAAAATGTTCAGCACAAACCTATGGGGCAGTTGAATAAAGAACTTTCATGTCTTTTAACTGCTGTTTTCAATTTCCTTGCTGAAGTCTTTACATCTTCATTAACCATAATTAACATGTAATAAAATTGTCCTTTCTGACTTGGATGTGAGAAAATCTTTACACTGTACAACACACCTTCCCAGTTTAATCAGCAATTTAACTTCCATTCCAATGTCATTTAGTGTTGCAAGCTTTCTTCTACCATGTCCGATACAAGCAACCACCCGTCTGTTGTTGAAAAACATCGATTGAATCTCCATCTTCCATTTCCAGCATAGCTGGAGTGTCCTCATCATTTATAGCAGGGGTCTCATTCGGCCCGCGGAGATCTTTTTGTCCAAGGTAAAATCGTTTGTTGGTGATGGCTGAGGAACTTTGCACAGAAAAATCAAAGACATGCCTGGAAGAAACTTGCCCCCCAGCTGAAATTTGATAGTTAATGCGGCCCTCGGACTGAAAAGTTTGGAAACCCCTGAATTATAGGATTTCCATAAAATCTAAATCTTACAACTCCTGTTTGTATTCCAGCTCTATTACAATAAGCGCCCGTTAACTTTCGCAGTGGTGTGTTCTTCTTAATAAAAAAAAATGGCCTACACTACCATCTTGAACAGTTATTTTTAGATTAATGTGTTCACTTTCTTTAAGGACGTCCTTTATCTGGCTTTCGGAGTTTTCAATTATTTCTGTTGTACACTCTCCGATTAAATTCCATTAATTTTAAATCTAGACAACTATACGTAGAGTTCCATACGGACATACTAATTAAAGTAACGACTTGCTTTTTATATAAGTTAGCATAAAAACGTAATAAATGTACAGTGTTTATAATTTAGGGTAAACAAATAATCAAAATATATTTCACATAAATTTAGATTCAGCAACTAAATTAAAAATACATTTATAATTTTCATATATCCTGAAACCAATAACCGTTTTAAACACATGTCAATATGCAATATTATTTTTTTTTACATATCTTGGAATAAATAAAGTTATTTCCCATTGATTTGTTATCTTCTATATATGGGAGGTAATTAAATGCGGTGAGACCATTGCTCTTGATCAGGGGTCTCCAAACTTTTCAGCCAGAGGGCCGGATTAACTATGAAATATCAGTTCGGGGGCCAGAGTTTAAAATATATACTTTTAACAGTGTCACCCCCCCCCCCCCACGAAGAACGTCTACCGCCCCCCCCCCCCCGAAAATTTCAAGTGCCACCCCCCACCCCCCTCTTCTATTGACATTGAAAAATTGCGAAACTTGTTAGCAGTTTTCACTATTTCAGTCACAATGTTTTCATCAATGTCTGCAACACGGAAGGCAATGGTATTTGCACCCAAAGTTACATATGCAAATTGTTTTAAATTTTCTGGGCAAAGTTCCTCAGCCACCTCTAACAGATATTTTTTTCCGTGGACAAAAAGATCTCCGCGGGCCGGATGAGAGGACCTCGCGGGCCGCATCCGGCCCGCGGGCCGTAGTTTGGAGACCCCTGCTCTTGATAATCACGTTATGCAGTCGTGTTGTCTTCAAATTCGCCATTACTCTCGGTCTGGGGATGGTGAGGATTGTTTGGGAGTGTTGGGGAATGGCGAGGGGTAGTGAGGAACGGTGGGAATTGGTGGGGCCAGATGGGGAATGTTAGGGAGTGGGGGTAACCCTAGGAGTGGTTGGGACGTGGGCAATGGTAAGGAGTGGGATTAAAAACAAGTCTTATTTTGAAGCTAGCATAAAAGCAATATATCGTGTCATACGTTCCGATACAATTGCAGAATTACCAACTATTGTTCTATTATGCTTATATCAATGCACTTAATTTTGTATTACTAAATCATTGTTTAATTTCCTTCGATTTTTAATGAATTGAGTTTTAAAAAAAATTTATACTTTTATACTCTTTAATTTTTTAATTAAAAATATAGGTTTATAATAATATTAAAAACATTTCATTCATAGACTGGCCTAAGGGGTAAATAAAATATCGTGCTTTTCCTGTCATTTTTATCTCCCATGTTTGAAGTTATTATCTACAACATTCCCACAATTCATGTTACGGGAATAAAAAAAAACTCAGAAAAAAACAAAAAAACACCCACTTCCCTCACACACAAAACACACACTCAGCCCCACACTCAGTCACCACCCCCTCCCCCCCCCCCCCCCCCACACTGAACAGTGAAATCCTTGATAAAACCTCAAACAAGCAAATCCTCCCCCCCCCCCTCCCTAATTAAAGGGGCAGCACCAGATTTCTATCGGCCCCCCTTTCACTTGTCGAGTCACAATCCCCGTAACTCTTGAATCAGACTTCACGCTAGGGGGAAGTCACTTCACCCGGTGTTTCGGAAATTCCCAATCTTTACAAACATTAAAAACTACAATTCTATAATTACTGCATAATTTTTACCCATTCTTTTCTCTTTTTTTTTGTCCCCCTTACACATACAATTACACGCTCGTAAACTAGCTTTAGAAATAGTTTCGTTTTCATAAAAACGAAATTGTATTGATTTTTCTAAAGGTTTTTTCTTCTTCTTTCATTTTCTCGTTATCAATAACAAGGGGGGTTAGATAAGAAAATGTGCAGGTTTTATAAGAAAAAGAAAGTCATTGTCGTTCACACTTATGTGATAGTTTCTTTCAGGTAAAGAAAAAAAAAATTGGAAGAAAAAAAAATACAACAACGTAGCTGTTGTTTATGTCGTTGGAGTCAATGATAGACATTGACCAGGTCTACGTTTTTGTCAATGTTAGCTACAGACAGACTACGGGTCACTAGGGGAGATAAGTGCAGATTTATCAACTTCCCCAAAAATAAAAAATAAATTAAATTAGTTGATGATAGATATTCAGGGACGGTGAGGTCGAACGGTAGAGCGTTTGACTTCTAGCCCGAAGGCCTCGAGTTCGGATCTCGTTTGGGACTCGTGACTGCACGTGAAGTTCTGGGTCCACCCAGCTCTGATGGGTACTTGTTGACTCCCTTCAGATAAACAAAAAGCGGCGGAGCATAGCACTGCCCATAGTATCTCTTCGTATGCCGAGTTAATTGGAACAGATGAACTCAACTTTATCTGCCCTATGTATCTTGGGCACGAACGGGAAAAGATGATGATATATATTCAACTTTCTTCGGATGATAGATATTCAACTTCTTTCAAATCTAGGGTTAATTTTTAAATATATATATATATATATATATATATATATATATATATATATATATATATATATATATATATATAAATGCTGTTGGTGTGTATTGGGCAGATTTTAGATAGAGCAACACACACAAAGGTAAAACTGTCAAAAGCGCCGCCCCCCCCCCTTCCCCTCAGCTACGCCTCTAAAAACGGTAGCGGTATGGAGTGTGATGACGCAGTGTTACACTAACTTTTCTGACATAACTCTACGCTAAATCACAATTCCTGGGCCAGGTACCCGTTAAAACTGAGTGAACTCAATGACGTCCTACTCTCCAGAGTAAAAAAAACCGAAGTAGAAACTTTCGGGTCACCAGTCGTGTGTCAACCAATCAACGCCTCCGTTCTATGACTCCTAATTCTATGACTCTCCCTGCTATGACTCCTAATGCCATGACTCTTAATGCTGTGAAATATCATAACCTTGACTCTAATGATTGAGTATTTAACCAGGTTCAGAAGAGTTTTCAGTTTCCTGTTTAAACTTATATACAGAGGGGTTGGGGGGGGGGGGGGTGAGAGCGGCAGAGGATGGAGATGGATGGCGTAGAATTATAAGGTCAACTGTGCCAATAAGGATCAAGAGAAGACGATGACGATGAAGCAATAATCTCGCATTTAGTTTCCTAATTCTTCTAGCTTTTTGGCGAGTCGTGATGGATGTTTACTCTTTAACGAACGTAAGATTTGTTATTGGTGCTTTTGAAACCAATTTATATCTGCGATTATTTTAATAAAATAGCTAGTAAGTTGGCCTATCTTAAATAAATACTATTTTTTTTTATAAATAGTTGTTGAAAATACCATAACGTTACGACATATAATCAGACAAAAATTATTATAAGAAATATTTTTATTTATATTAAAAATTTCAGCTAATAAAATAACGGATTAAAGACAACGGCATATTTCATCTACTGCTCCAAGATTATCACACGCATAAAAAAAGCTATAACTTCCACAGAGGATTTATTAAGATCTTGGATAAAAACTTCAAAGTATTTCTTCCACATATTTCTGTCATGCATTCCATTTCAACAACAGTATCAAATTCAAAATGTGGGTGAAAGGCCAAGTCCCCTTTTCTTAAATACTCGTATTATATATCACACTGATGCGTATAAAAAAATTAAATTATGTTTCCATTACAGTTTAATTATCGGGTTTTTAGTCTCATTAACACATTGTCAGCTTGCTAAGTTGCAGTTCGTTTTGTGCCGAGCAGGTTCCGGTTTCAAAGTCAGGAATTATGTGGGCCAAAATATGCAAATTCTGCTGCAGCGATACTGTTTCAATTTGGAGGTGTAGGGTCTAAAAAAATATCGACTTACTGGAATTCTGAAGATAGGGGAGTTTGAAATGTCTTCCTTTCGTGTGTAGATGATAGCCTTTTAGTTAGCTGTTAGCCTTTTAGTTAGCTGTTGGCATTTTGACGTGATGTGTTGATCCTCATAATTTTAATTTTTTTTTTAAACCCTGGATATATAGCACAATAGCACACAGAGTGGTCTGCGTCTGCGTGGTAGGTTCGGTAAAATCATGGCTGCTGAACCGAAAAGTCCCAAGTTCGAACCCTCGGGCATTTGAGGCTTGATAGCAGTGGACAGCAAACCTAGGAGAGACAACTCCAAAATAAAAAAAAAATAAAAAACTGCTGCATTTGTAGTTTGATCTTGGTTGGACGAAATAAAAGCAGCCTGAAATTGGAGTCAACGGCGCCTATATGGCGCATAATAACGACAACAAAAAAAAGATGAACATAATCCCCATACATTGTTAACTTGTTGCTTGAACTTTTAATAAAGCTAACTATACTATTAAACTAGATCACGAACAGAGTTTTTTCTTATCAATATTTTGGATAAGTAAAATTTTACAAAAAAAAAACAAACAACCAAAACAACAAAAAACAAAAAAAGAGTGGTATATAACACATCTTTTAACCACATGTAATAAATGATACACAACTACCCAACCCAATACTGGTATACAATATATGTGTCACTCTAGAGAGGCGTATTTAAGAACTTGAAATAATATTTTACCAAATTAGAATTCTTAAGAATTGAAAAAAAATGTTAAAAATGTTAAAAATTATTTTTTTTTGAAATTTTAAAAACATTTTGAAATATGAAATCATTGTAAACGACACGAACACTCCATCGAAAATAGACAAAGATAGCTGTCATTTTTGGCGGTCCACGGCGATGCGCTCTTGCCCCTCCCCCATAATACCACCCTGGCCACGCCAATCGGGTACGCTATCACCATCAGTACTGCCGTATACCTAGAATCAAATAAAATTAGTCACCGCTCTACTTAGAAATGAGCAGGAAACTGCCAGAGATATGTTGCTCGCTTTCAAACACGTTTGACCAGAGAAAAAAAAACCAACTACAACTTCCGGCGTAACAAGGTGAACCCTGTTTGATCACCTTCGTTTGATCACCCGCTTTTGATCACCTTTTTTTGATCACCACCCACTCACGTCACTAACACACTTGTAAAGTTATCTGACTTTAAAAAAATCTACGAAAGGTAAGTTTTCCACACTTTCAAATATCTAACTAAGGTACCTGTTTCACACTCGACCTAATCCTTTAAAAAAAACTGATCTTACATCAACTCATCTAACGCGAGTACGTGTTCTTGTTTGAAAAACTCACCTTCCATGATACATCACTTGTTCACACCCCCCCCCCCCCCCCCCACATCTCCCAACCTCACCCACCTCATCTAGTTGTTGTCGGGATAAGCTGATGATTTTGAACACAGTGTACAAGTGATAAACATACTTACGTGTTGAAGTGTACATGTTTTAAACATATATGCTGAAGTGTACAAATAATAAACATATGTGCTGAAGTGTACAAATAATAAACATATGTGCTGAAGTGTACAAATGATAAACATATGTGCGGAAGTGTACAAATAATAAACATATGTGCTGAAGTGTACAAATAATAAACATATGTGCTGAAGTATACAAATAATAAACATATATGCTGAAGTGTACAATAGATTAACATATATGCTGAAGTGTACAAATGATAAACATATATGCTGAAGTGTACAAATGATAAACATATGTGCTGAAGTGTACAAATGATAAACATATGTGCTGAATAAACATATGTGCTGAAGTGTACAAATAATAAACATATGTGCTGAATAAACATATGTGCTGAAGTGTACAAATAATAAACATATGTGCTGAAGTGTACAAATGATAAACATATGTGCTGAATAAACATATGTGCTGAAGTGTACAAATAATAAACATATGTGCTGAAGTGTACAAATAATAAACATATGTACTGAAGTGTACAAATGATAAACATATGCTGAAGTGTACAAATAATAAACATATGTACTGAAGTGTACAAATGATAAACATATATGCTGAAGTGTACAAATAATAAACATATGTGCTCAAGTGTACACATAATAAACACGTGTACCAGTCTATTATTGTTTATTATTTTTGCGATGGTGGTCGGGTAAGAGTGCACGTTGTAGCTAAACTGAAGAGTCCTGAGTTCGAACCACCGGACAGATAAGGCTCGTCAGCTGGGGACAACAACCTATCTAGGAAAGAAAACTCCTAAATCAAACTGGAGTGGCGCCCCTTAGGCGATACAATTACCAACTTTTAATTCCTTTCAAAGCTCCTGTTGATGCCATGTTGTATACGTACCCCCTGTCCCTTGGGTCCTTCACCAGTGTGAAGATACATGAGCAACATCAGACCCTTTTCAACTTGCTGCCCAGACTTCGCGCCCTTGATTTCTAAAGCCTCATCATTAAGGATAGAAAAAAACTGATGTACTAAATTCAATGGTTTCTTGACATATGAACTTATGATTAGGATACAGTTCAGTTAAATCAGCTTTAAATAGTGCTTAGTAGTAATACATTGAGATAACGCTCAAAGCACTGATCGTATATGTTCATTTATCACAAGTAAAAAATGAAGTTCATAAACTGGTGTATGCTGGTTTGAAATTATTGTTTGGGGTCGTGTAATAGGGCCTGTAATTCTGTTGGCAACAGAACAGGAGAGTCACTTTTTCGCCTTTAGGGATACTCTTGTTTTACTTCTCATAGCGCTTAGATTGATACAACTCAATGAAATTTTATCATTCACTGAAATATTTCCTCACTGTTTCAAGCAAGTCCACCAATCATTTATGTTCCATCTATACTGTTTTTATATAAAAGAAAGAGCGCTAGACAGCTAACCCGAAAGTTTCGAGTTCGAACCCGGGTTCAAGTCAGTAGACTGTCACTGAGTCCACCCAACTCTGATGGGTACCTAACTCACGTTAGGGAAAGTCAAAGCTGCTGGGCATATTGCTGACCCACACTATTCCTTCATATACCGAGGTCACAGAATCAGATGAACTCTACTTCACTTACCCCATGGACCGTCAGGTTCATAAAGTGAAATTTACTTAAACTGTGTTTTTTTTGCGTGTGTGTAAAATTTAAGACAAGCCGATAAAATCTCTTCACAGAACCGTACAAATACATTTCGCTTATAGGATTTAGCTTATTAAAATGAATATTACCAAGAACCTCAAACTTAAGTAAAAGGCTAAACATCTACATTTGAGAATGGTTCCTACCAAAAAATGATCAGACAAAAAAAAAATCACCCAAGTCTTTTTAGATTTAAAACGTGAGAAACGTCGTTATCTCTCACACACCCGCAGACATTAAATTTGCTGCCCTTCAAGATGCTGCTCGACTCACCTAGCGTAGGCGAGCGTGTGGGGGTGGGGTGGGGGGTGGGAGAAAGAAAGCGAGACGGTCTTTGAACAAAAGGTTGTCCTTGTACATCAAACCCCAGCTTTCTTTCATCTCCCCTGTTATCTACATTGTAATTGCCGCGCGCCTTCATCTTCGGTAACCCCCAACTACTGAAATGTCATGCGCACCGGCTTAGTCGTGTCTCCTTCATCGTCCGCAATCTCGAATCCCCCGCAGAAAAAGAGTTGCCGTAATCTCCGCGTCTTGAGGAGCCATGACGTTTCTTTCTGCAACAAACGGATTAAGGCGTAGCATTCCATTAACTTTAAAAAAAAAAATCTATTAACTTTTATACTGTTATATACGCACAGCTAGAGTAGATAGCGCTAGAATTACCTTTTGTTCAGATTTGACACGCGTTAAGTTGTAAGTTTAAGGTGCGTTTAAATCGGAAACGAAAACCAGCGTAGAAAAAATAGTTTTGAGTTTGGTTCAATCTCGTTGTAAATTACGGACGTGGTTTTTTAAAATACTGTATGCATGTGACATTTTTAAGGTTTTATTATTATTTTTTTTTGCTGACTTGTTTAGAGATTGAAAGGTTTAGATGGTTGAAGTGAGAGCATGACAGCTGTTGACCGAAGGGAGAGATATACTTGTCGGGGTTCGAGTACTTGTCAGGGTAGGGGATGTTGTGGTTTATTTAGATGTTCTGTGTTCAGCTTCTAGGAAAGTCTGTTTGAGATTGTGAATGTTCTTTGTGGCGGGTCGACTGAATGTTGTAGTGTGGGATTTGTACTGAGTGCTTTGTGAAGGTGCTTGGTGTGTCTTTTTGTGATTTGTACCGTGTGCTATGTGATGTATGCTGCGTGCTTTGTTGTGTACCGTATGCTTTGTAATTTGTGCTTTGTGTTGTGTGATTTATGCTGTAATTTTCGAGCTGTATGCTTGGTAATGAGTGCTTTGTATTTTGTACCATGTGCTTTGTACTGAATACTTTGTGTAGTGTGCGTTGTGCTTTATGTTGAGTGCTTTGTGCTATGTGATTTATGCAGTAATCTTTAAGCTATATGCTTTGTGCTATGTGGGTTATTCTGTCGGGTTTATGCTTGGTGCTTGGTGCTATGTGCTATCTGCTTTGTGCTATTTGCTTCGTGCTTTGTGTTTAGTGGTGTACTCTGTGTGCTTAGAGAGTTTGCTAGAGTGTTGTGTGTTGTATCCTGCTCGTATTTTGTAACATGGCAGCATGCTCGTGTTTTAGGTTAGTGCTCTCTACATGTCTTGCTGATCTGTGATGGTGTTGTGTGCTGGATGTTGTTATTGAGATACTGGTGCGTATTGGCGGGTTGTGTTGTTATACTACTGATTATTTTAATGATTATTCAGGTGGATAATTACTTGTTGTTAACTTGTTTTTAATGAATAATTGCTTGGGTGGATATCTTTTTTTTCCGCCGACGAATAATAAAAATGATGAATATAATGTTATATAAGTTATAATTTTTTAATATTTGAGACAACTGAGGTCAAGTATGAATATTTATCACCATCCACCGATAACCCACAAATGTCAACAGTTTGTGATAAACCATTCCTCAAAAAACCCACCCAACACACATTTTTCATTAAACCCACCATTACCATCAAACAACCCACTTCTACCACCCACCTTCCCCTAACAACCACTACCACCATCTTCCAACCCACCTCTCCCCCTCTCCCCAGCACCCCCCCCACCCTAACCACATGATATTTCTATTAAAATTTAATCATATTATATCTCTCCATCTTTAAATTTTCAACACTCTTCTAAAAATCCCACCCATCAATGTTTATATTTAGATTTAGTTAATGATACTCTTCACGGAGCATTTTCAATTTCGCCAGTTTAAAATAAACTTTGATAGAGACCCCCATTTTTTCTATTAGACGCCGATGTTACCAAAGAGATAAGTGGGCTTATATTTCATAACATTTCAAATAGATGTCACCTCAAGGGAGAGAACCTTTGGGTGAATCTTTTTTTTTTAAGAATTTTTTTTTTTATTATTACTCGGTAAAGAGAAATGTTAATCTGTAGAAGACTTGTGATGATTTAGACATTGAGAAAGGAAATGTTTTGTGAATAAAATTTAATTTTTTTAAAAGATGAAAGGAGTGTGTTTTTGTATAGGAACACAGGAATGGGGTTATCAATTTTGAGAATCTGCATAAAAATATTGAGGTATTGTTTCATTTAACTAATTATTCTATGAATTCGAACTATACCGAGGTAGGGATAAAATAAATACAAATATTATTGAGACCGATAAGTAAATTGCAGTCTTGAAAATGACAAGTCTATGTTATCATGATACATTTTTAAAAAACTTTAAAATTATATGACAAGCGATAAAATTATAGTTACAAAAAAAAGTCGTTTTGGGAACCAACGATTACTCTCATTTTTTATGTTTTTGTATTAAATATAAGCAGTTGAATAGCCGTTTAAATTATTTAAATATCAATTCAAATACTATTTTTTTCCCGAAGTCTCGAAGTCAACCGTTTTGGCCAGGGAAAGTAAAACAATGAAAGTCACAAAACAATAATTGTTTTCTATGATAAAATACACAATAGTGTTCAATGGGGCATAAGCCTGGTAATCAAAACCTTGACTCTACTAATCCTAATAAAATATAAACGTGTTCGCTAAAAAACTATTATATTACTAGTAATTATATGTTTGAATATTTCTAGCATTAGTAAAACCGATAGTCATTCTTATACTTGTTACACAAATGTTACAAAAATATTGGGGGCAGGGAGGTCATTACTCCATCTTGAAAAATTTCCTGCTTGTAAACATGTAATGCCATTTTTAGAACATAGATTTATTCTAGTAGTTACACTTCGATAGTTTTAATAGTATTTATATTTTGATGCATTTCATTGAAGGTTATAGCCCTTTGATCTCAATGCGTCAGTATATAATCAATTTGTTTATAGATATTTAATGTGGTGGATCAAATAGTGCTGTAAATCTTGATATGACTACTTCTGTTACTAGTACATACAGACAATATGGATAGTAAGAAAAAAGTTTGTCTGTGATAGTGGCCCTTCTATCAAGATAGACTATGTCATGTGACCAGGAGAGTATACGTCCGTTTGTAGGCTTAGGTGCCTTGTTAATTGAAGACGTTGGTTTTGAACCCAGGTCATTAGAACTTGTTTAATTGGTTCTAGCTTACCTTCAAGACTGTCGACACATGGACATACATTTCTCTGGCAAGGGACTTACCATGGACGTACTGGCCACAAAGGGACTGTGTGGCCATGAATAAACTGGCCATAAAGGGAATGTTTGGCCATGAATAGACTGGCCATAAAGGGACTGTGTGGCCACGAATAAAATGGCCATAAAGGGACTGTTTAGCAATGCAATTACTGACCATGAAGGGAAAGACGAGCTAAAATCTTGAACATTTTTAAAATCTAAACGACTCTTGCTGTAATATGTACTAGTGGATGGAATTTGTTAGGGTTAAAATTAAGACTAGGGATTGGTTTAGTGCTAAAGTTTAAAGCCAGAACTAGGTTCAGGATTCAACAAAAAGTACCGACATTAGCAAACACAATACAACCATGATGTAAACCTTGGCAGTACGAATGGTTTTTTAAAAAAAAAAATTTGAATGCTGTCAAAAATATTGAACTTAAATCTGATAGTTCAACAAGCTCTAAACAAACATAGAGCTCCTCGAGTTTAAAAAATAAATAAAAACCAAGTTAGGATAAATCACTTCTGTCGCCATCTTAAAATTCTGAAACCACAATAGAACGAAACTAAAAACCCCTTCAACTCGAAACAAGAATAGCGCAGTGTCGCCCAGTCGTTGACAACTTTCATGTCCCCCTAAAACCCCCTCGTATTCTCAGATCATTAAACTTACAATAAAGACAACATTTGCACGACGGTAATGAAATGTGACAACCCAATCGAATCTGTTTCATCGGTGACCGTTTGTCAAAATTTTTTTTTTACCTTTCGAAGCCGCATGGTTCGATGGGTTTTAAGCATGGCAAGGCTAGACGCAGTCTCTAAACGGCGCAAATCATCAAAAGCCCGTATAATTGCATCTTAACAGTTGAATAACTGCCCCCTAACTGATTTCCTGATGCATTCAATGATTCTACAAGATGTATTTAAAAATAAAAAAATAAAAATGTTACAAGCTATTTAATGGGCGGGGTTGGTTAAAGGAAGAGTTGGTTTGGCTTTAAGACGTTGGTTAGGACGAGGCGGGTTTTATGCGATTTTAACATCCTGTAATCATGAGCTGCTTTTTAGCGCGGGTTTTTTTTTTTGAAAACATCAGCGTAGGGGTTTAAAATCATGCAGCCATACAGCTTATATTGATATACATCTTTAACGTATATTGCTGGGATTAGAACTGGTATAATGAAGTCTCTCCATCGTCTCAATGAGGATTTATAGTGTTTATATGTATATATATATATATATATATATATATATATATATATATATATATATATATATATATATATATATATATATATATATATATATATATATATATATATATATATATATATATATATATATATATATATATATATACATATATATATATATATACATATATATATATATATATACACACACACACATATATATATATATATATATATATATATATATATATATATATATATATATATATATATATATATATATATATATTGTGTGAGTGTGTTTATTGAAAGGGAACAAATTTTTTATCGTGTGTTAGCTACACATACTTTCCGGAGCCCTTCTATGAATGACATTGGTGTGTTATTTAATTCCGACCACAGCAGTACGACAAATGGCCATATGCCGTCAGCCCAAAAGGGACTAGTGTCTAAATAGACAAATTCCCGAATGTACGTTGTTTACCCGAATGACACACATGGTCAAATGGACATATTCTTGAATGCGACAAATGTCCAAACGGACGTCGTTTTACCTAATGAGACAAAAAAATAATGGTGAAATGGACATTTTCCCGAATGCAACAAATGCTCAGATGGACGTCTTAGACACGAATGAAACAAAAGTCCGAAAGCCACATGCCAGAAATCACCCCCCCCCTACATTGTAATATTTTCGTATAAACACAATGGTTACGGATCGTAATCCAAATATAAATAAAAATGCAAACAACGAAAATCGAGACGAAATTTTCGCAGAAAATTTGACAAAAAAAAATATTTGTGTACTGAACATCGAGGTTTCATTGTGAATATTTTCAACGGCGAAATACATTCTTTATATCAAGCTACGCCGTTGGCAATGAGTACAAGAACAAAATATCTTTAAAGGTTATTTGCATAAATAAATTAAAAAGCAATACAAAAAATGAGTAATACTTCATTCGAAAAATAAATTAAAACTAACAGTGTATGTTGCTTGTGCTAATATTGAAAGATTGAAAAAATGAACCTTGTAAATTAAATCTAAAATAAAATGCACAGCAGAACTTTGTCTTGTTTTAACAATCAAAGATTGAAAGTAACCTTGAAGAACAATCACAGAAAAAAACACAACCATGCGTTAAAAGAAAACACAATTTAAACGCACCTGCCTCTATGCTAATCGCGACTCAAATTTGCAACACAATCAACCCCAACTCTTTAGACTTTCTAGCTTCCCCCGTTTCAAGATTTCAATAAAGAAGAGAAAATAACATCCAAAATTTAATTAACACTCATAAAACATGCATATTATCTATGCATTTTTCATCGTTTTCTAAAAACCCCCACCAGCGGGTGAAGATGAAAAAGAAACGTATGAAATAAAAATGATAATAATATCTCATCTTTTTGTTTTGTTCGTCGTTTAATGTCGCGTACACAAATATTTACTGTTCCCAGTTACTTCCCCTTAATGTGCATAATTAAGAAACGCCGATTGCGAGGGGGTTTGTGGGTAATAAAGAAGCATTCTGGTACCACGTCAGACGAATCGGTACCGGTGTTGTTCCAATAAGGGGAGACGAGTGATGGATCACAATACAATACAAGTCCCCGCAACTCTATTGAGGTAACGTTAAGATCGTATCTTCTTCTCTCCCTTTAGCGTAGGAGTCCGTGATAGCATTTTAAAACAGGGACAGTGAGAAAAGGAAAAAAAAAATGAGGGTCTTGACAAGAGAAATGGGAAAAAAAAAATTAACATGTCCGCTTGTGGAAGGTATGATACATTTCGTTATTATTATTTTTTTTTTGAGGGCGGTCCTTTAGAAAACTAAAAACCCGGAACGATAGCGGGTGACGTCGACAGGACGAGAGGAGAGAAAAAGGACGCGGAACAAATAGCGAGAAAGGGAAACAGGGAGGCGTGGTGGTGGGGGAGGGGTGAGGGGTGGGGGTGGGAGGTGTTTCTAATGAATGATAATGTAACAATTTTGTGATGGTGAAATGAAGTGCTCCTTTGTTTGGTTCTTTAAATCTCAGTATCTGTGTATCTGTGTATTCTTTAATCTCAGTATCTGTGTATCTTGTATTATTTAATCTCAGTATCTATGAATCTGTGTATATTTTTTAATCTCAGTATCTGTGTATCTGTGTATTCTTTAATCTCAGTATCTGTGTATTCTTTAATCTCAGTATCTGTGTATCTATGTTTTCTTTAATCTAGTATCTGTGTATCACAAAATTCGACAGTGAGTCTGTATTAGGTCCCTGAGCCCACCCAGCTTTGACGAGTACCTGACTAAAGTTTAGGGAAACCAAGATCATAGTGTTGGCCACACTATCTCCCTACATGGCGTGGTCGTTGAATCAGTTGAGCTCTACTTCATCTGCCCCCATATGTCTTGGGCACGAACAGTGGAAAAAATGATGATATGAATCTTATAATTTGAGAGTGGTTAAAGAGAGGTGTGTAGATGGGATTTTAGTCTAGGGTAGGGAAGAAGGAGTGATATTTAGAATTGATGAAGACCCAATTTTGCGACAAAATAAGATACCCTCTTGTTTTTGTTGTTGTTTTTTTTTATTGTGTAGATTTTAATACCCCACGAAGATGTAAACAGAATGATACCCAATTGTGTGTGAGGTGGAGGTGGGCGATGTTGAAAGTTCTGTCTGTTCTTTGTATTTAAGAATCACGAATTAACTGGTACAAAAAAGTAAACTACCCTATAAAAAGTTAGCATGACATGAAAAGGATCAACCCAAAAATTAACATAATGTTTAGGAAGAAATCACTGACATAATTACATTAATAAAACATAGTTAATCCGATATTATGGTTTTCTAAATTAAATTATGATAGGGGATGGCAGTCGACATTATTTTTATTTGTTATTTATTTATCTTTTCGGAACAGGTTGAGATGTATTAGAATCAGTGGACCGTATCGGAGACGCATCAGATTGTAGCTCCATTTTTTAAGAGGCTGTAATCATTAACTCGTCCCATTGTAGGCGGTAGCTTTGAAGTTTGTCTTATTGGAAGGTTGCTATGAAAAGGTTGGTTATATACACTGGAGCATCCCATTGCAGTTTACAGAATTGATTTGTTTGTGTTTCGATGTATCCGATAGTAGCAAAACAAAATTGATAGTTTTGGGTTTATGTTAGCATTATAGTGGTACTTAATTGTGTGATTCTGGTTGATATTATACAAATTAGTAGTATTTGTTAAGAATATTTTCGGCAACTATACAAAAATAAAATAAAAACCCACCAAAATAAAGTTGTTTTTTTTCTCACCGCCACGTGTTAATGTAAACAAAGAGGTCTATTTATGTCAAGTTTATTTTCATAGGTGTTCTTGATAAAACAGCAGCCAATCAAAGCAGGTCTTACAATAAGAAAACTCAGGAAAAACGTCGAAAGATTTTGTGTCAACAGAAGTTTATAGCTGGTCTATCGAACCTGAGGGAATGCTGTAGTCAGCACTATGCCCAGTCAGGTACCCATCAGGTACCCGGGATACGAACTCGAGACAACCGGGTTAGCAGTCGTCCGCTCTACCATCCGACCACGCCGTCCATTAAAAAAATAACAAAAAAAAACGTCGCCTTAAAATTAACAATATATTCAAGTTCTCTACATTTGCAAACGCAACAATATACATCATTAAAATATAAATCCCTAATGTTTTTAAAGCTTTAATTCTAAAATTTTAAATTACGTTTAAAATCGCAAGTCTACGTTTCATTAAGCTTAAAATTGCAAGCCTACTCATGCAAAGAAAAGGACCAAAAACACGTTTCTCAACCGTGTTACAAAAAATGATTAGATTCCTTTCAGCCAACAGAACTAATGCCGTGTATTCTTTACTCACTAGCGGTCGTGTGTGTTTAGATCTAATACCAAAGGCTTTGACTTTTCATGTTAATTTTTACCTCCGTCAATTCCGTTGTTTTGAGTTTGGGACTAATAGCAAAGGATTTGACCCCATGTGAGAACAGCGCTGCGGGTTCTAATCCAAGTTGGAATACACGGTGGGATTCTCAGAGAAGTTTCTTTTGTCGACATCGCTAAAGATCTGTGCGACATTTTGTCTTCACGTCCGAACGTTAGCAACATTTGTGTCCACAGCTTGTTTTCTCTGATGGGTTGAAAGATAATGACTGGCTAGATTATGCTAATGAGATAATGATTCGCTGGATTATGCTAATTTTAGTGGTAACATGAACGAAATTGGGAAGACGGCGGGTTTAACTGAGGAACTTTTTATAGGAGTTTTATGTTCGTATTTTATGTAACAAAAACAATCCCCGTTTATTTAAGATAAAAGACGATTTTTAGGATTGAATTGATTTTTGATATTTGTGGGATCAGTCACATATGTGTCTTCTGTTTTTGCTTGCACTTAAGAACAGAAGAAATAAACGAAGTTAACGATACAACTTAAAGGTGGTTGGTACAGATTAAAGTTGGTAAGCCTATTTGTGACTTCTGTTGTTACTTGTACTTAAGAACAGAAGAAATTAATGAATTTAACGAAAGAACTTAAATGTGGTGGGTACAGGTTTGGGTTGGAAAGCCTATTTATTTTCCATAAAAAGGGTTCGGAAACAGTTACGATGATTTTATAAAGATTTTTGTGTGTTTATGGTTGTTGTTGCAAAAACAGTTTAGAAAGTTATAACTAAAAACTTTTTTGCAGGGTTAAATTCTCATTTCTCATGCATATTCTTTCGACTCAGTAATAAAAAGAACCACCGCATTTTTGAGGTCAAAGAGCCGAATTTATGAGGTCATTGCGCCAAAATTTATATTATTTCAAGAAGCCGCATTTTATAAAATCTAGGCGCCGCATTTATTAGTTTCAACATAAAACAAGACTTGAGACATTTGGGAGGTTCCAGCGATACAAGACTTGACACATTAGCAACTTTCCAGTGATACAAGACTTGACACATTAGCAACTTTCCAGTGATACAAGACTTGACACATTAGCAACTTTCCAGTGATACAACAAGACTTGACACATTAGCAACGTTCCTACAACAAGACTTGACACATTAGCAACGTTCCTACAAGACTTGACACATTAGCAACGTTCCTACAACAAGACTTGACACATTAGCAACGTTCCTACAACAAGACTTGACACATTAGCAACGTTCCTACAACAAGACTTGACACATTAGCAACTTTCCTACAACAAAACTTGACACATTAGCAACGTTCCTACAACAAGACTTGACACATTAGCAACGTTCTAGTGATACAACAAGACTTGACACATTAGCAACGTTCCTACAACAAGACTTGACACATTAGCAACGTTCCTACAACAAGACTTGACACATTAGCAACTTTCCTACAACAAGACTTGACACATTAGCAACTTAACTGTGATACAACAAGACTTGACACATTAGCAACGTTCCTACAACAAGACTTGACACATTAGCAACGTTCCTGCAGCAAAACTTGACACATTAGCAACGTTCCTAAATAAGACTTGACACATTAGCAACGTTCCTACAACAAGACTTGACACATTAGCAAAGTTCCTGCTCGACGGCTCCAAGGGAAGTCACGAGACCGACGCCAGTCCTCTCTTTATGCTACTGTCTCTACCTTGATTATCTCCCATATTTAAAAACGGATCCTCAGTAAACCAGGCACGACGCCGAGGGATTAACCCTAATCCTAACCCTAAACCCAACAACACCGAACCACGGAAACGTCACAATTGATGAAGTTACTGAATCAGATTTATATTTAAATAAATTATTTCTAATATTCTTTTTATAAAAAGCCGAGATGTTTTTTTTTTTAAATATTAGTTTTTGATCCCGGACCGGCGCTGGTGATTTTCGTTCCCGATGTGGTACCAGTGTTTGGTGTTTGGTCCTTTTAGATTTGGATTAGACGGAATACGTCAACAGACGGTGAATCTTTTCTGTTGTGAAATAAGTCGTGGGAAATACAGACATTTTTTTCAGAAATTATTTGTAACAGCAGGTCTTTGGTTAGTGGGGGTCTGTAGGTCAAGCGGTTAAAGTATAATTTTTTTTAGAGCTTCGTCTGTGAGAGTCGCCTCAACATAATGACATATTAAACACACTCAAACTAATGCACGTGCACAATTTTAATGGTGTTTTGACCCCGGCTATCATTGTGTGAAATTTTCCATGGCAAAAAATTAAAATAACATTCATGTTTTTTTTTTCGGTAAATTATGTGGAGTAAAATATATATATATATATATATATTAAGTTCCCTTTTGAGACCTAACGTTCCATGAGGCAGATGAAGTAGAGTTAATATATTTCTTGACCTTGGTCTAAAAAGGGATGGTGTGGTCAGCACTAAGCCCGGCCGTCTTAAACATCCATAATCAGGTATCCATCAGAGATGGATGGACTTAGGGATGTTCTGCAGTGTCGAGCATGAATGAGATTTGAACTCGAGACCTTCGGGTTACTAGTCAAGCGCACTACAAATCGACCACGTATTTTCATGTAGTATAGTTAGAATCTGTAAAGAGAACTTGCAATGACGCCGGTCATCTCGGGATAAACCTCAATAGATATGGCAGTTGTTTTTACTGCAAGTTCCATAAACGAAACGAAGCAAAAAGCCCATTCTTTTTATTTATGAATTTAATTGCAAAGCGAGCAAGGAAGTTATTATAAATATTAAGGCATTTCGACCAAACCGCTTTCATCATCAAAACAGTTATATAATTTTGTTCTACTCTACAACGAGATGACAACGGGAGAGAGATGGACTGCTAACATGCGAGTCTCGAGTTCGAATCCGTGTTTAAGTCCCTGTCCACCCAGCCCCAATAGGTACCTAAATCACGTTAGGGAAAGTAAAGGCGGCTGGGCATAGTGCTGACCACACTATCCCTTCATATGCCGTGGTCACAGAAACAGGTAAGCTCTAATTCACTTACCACAGAGGTCGGCAACCTTTTGAAGCGGAAGAGCCAAAAGTTACAATTTTCAAAATTTCCCTGGTTTTAAAGAGCCACTAATTTCAAATATTTTATTTTTTTATTAAGATTATTAGTATTTGTTCAAGGAGCTGGAGAGCCGCATCTTGATATCAAAAGAGCCGCATGCGGCTCGCGAGCCGCAGGTTGCCGACCCCTGACTTACCACATAGACCGTCAGTTTTGAAAGGGAACTTTCCTTACTTTCTACAACGAGACAGTTGTGTTTTAATAATCACGATTTTTAAATTTTACATTCAAATTTACAATCACCGACACATCAGATTTACAAAATCACACGCTGCTCCATCAATTTTCATTAAAACATCGTTAGTTAAAAAAAAATTAGTTTCGGTGGGAAAAAAAATAGTTCCTCCCTCACATTACAAAACAGCCCTCAAATGTCACCTTTCGTCGTCCACGACAAACATTGCTCTTTTTTTGCATGAATGTCATATTTTATGGGCCCTCTTAAACATTCAAAAAGAGCACCCATTGCGCTAACCATCCATTTAAATATCCATCAAATATGAAGAAAACCTTCGGGTTTTATTATACTCTCTACGTATTAACGAAAGTTGCTTTTTTTTTTTAAATAAAAAAAAAAACGCCCGCGTAAATTTCTACACGAAATGACGGGGGGGGGGGGGGGGGTTTCAGTTGCTGTGGAAGACATAGGAGCGGTCCCTGTTCAGGGGTCCTATTGGCGGGAAGGACGCACATAGGAGACTTGCTGTATGTAGCGTCGTCCATGCGACGAATACCCCCGGGGCGACCGTAAGGGCCCGTGGCTACCCCGAAAGGGAGAGTGCGAACTTCCCCCCGGGCTTAGACTCCATCTTTTTCCCCCCTGTATTGTGTGTATCGGGGGGAGGGGACGACGACAAGATAACCGTTTTGTTCTTCTCACGTGATCTGCGACGGACGCGCGGCGCTAAGAGAGACGGTGGCGTTTGAACTACGTCGCTGACGACTCGGTTGAAATGAGATCTGGTCCTTTGTGTCGAGGGGGGAATCTTTATCTTTTATTTTATCAGTTTTAAATTGGAAATCCTACACTGACAAAGAATTTTAAATAAAAAATAAATAAATCTTACCGATTTTGTTATTCGAATGCATAATATTGCATAGTAACACGTACGCGATATAACTAGACATAATTTATTTATAAAATGTTATAATAAAATTGTATAGATACAATTCACAAAACGAAAATATTTGTCAATAATTTTTTTTTATTATTAAGGGAAATAACTCTTGCTTAAGTGACTGTTACTTGTTAACGATACGAAACTTAAAATTAAACCACATTTGCTAAGACCACGGTCGTTGAAAAACAGCTACATGAGAAGATATTAATTACTCCGGTGTCGATGTGGTGCTAAAAAAAAATGCTAAGTTGGCCTTTTTGAAAGATTCAGCGTTATCTAGTCTGTGAACACACTGCTACTACGGTCCAAAAAAAGAACGATCACTCTTGGCGGTGAAGTTTTTTTTATGTCTCTTTCACAACGTGCGGTTTAATTTGATCGAGTTTTTTATGATTAAAAAAATAAAACTTTTTAAGTCTGTAAAATATGTTATATAATTATTCTTGAATATACTTAGCGAATATGGGCTATTAAAACATGTGCATGAGAAATTATGTAAATTAAGAAGAATATAACGTATTGCAGCTGTTAAAACTAGTTTTGAGACGGATTTGTTAAGTAAATATAAGGTGAATGTTTAGCCATATAACGATGTGTGGGTGGGTGTCTGAAAGTTTGATGACTCCCGAAAAGCCGTAGCTATGGGCAATTGTGACAGTTTAGTGACGCCTGGGGGAGTCACAATTGGAAATTTAGGATGCAAAATTTTCGTGTTTAGGTTGGTGTTGGGGTGGTTGGTGAAAGGGTGAGGGGGCCGGGGTAATTAAATGTGGGCGTTGGTCAAAAAGATTCTAGAAGCTATAATGGTTTCAGGAGAGGGGGGATATGGGTTATGGGTGATAAAAACAGGACTGGGTTAAAACAGACGTTAATTAGCGATTGTGATTGAATTTGTGAGTAATAAATGTAGGGGCGGGAATGATGTTGGGCGGGGCGAAGAGATTTTGGGGCGGAGCCGAGAAAGTGTGAGGGCGGAGTCAATAGATGTATGTTGAAGCGGAGTGTTAAATTTGTTATGCTTTAAAATAGGGTATGCATATGTAAATAAATATAATGATACTGTGCTTTTATATTTATAAAAATAGTCATTGTTTGGGCAAGTTTATTATCATCTTTTCCACAGCACATGGAGTAGTCAAATAAAGTTGTTGTCTGCCCGTCTCTGCCGGTCTATGGCAACATTTTTCAGAGGCGTAGCGAGGGGGGGGGGGCGGAACATATGTCCCCGGGCGCCGACCTTAGGGGGCGCCAAAATGGGTTGGAAAAACAAATTGAAAGTTTAAGGGGGGGGGTGTGCAAATCAAAAGTTTTAAGGGGGGGGTGCAAATCGAAAGTTTGAGGGTTGGGGGTGCAAATCGAAAGTTTGTCCCCGGGCGCCGGGAAGGGTCGCTACGCCTCTGACATTTTTGTCAGTTCCCCAATACAGTCCAGCTCATGCCTCGGGTGTGCGATAATGTTCCCTCTAAGCTGCGCGGTTGCGCGGCCGCGGAATAGTTTTGAACCTGCCGCGCAGTCGTTTTTGTAAAACTCATATCCGCGAATAAGACTTTTAGATCACCGTGCACATAAAATACGCGTTAGGTTAGGTTTGCCTGTCGTCCCTCCTGGGACATAGGCCGCTGACAAGAGCTTTCCAAGCGTCTCTGTCCTAGGCTAGTCTCACCAACTGTCCCCAGGTGTATCCAATCTTCTTAGTAAAATACGCGTTGTACACTATTTTTTTTCCTTTTAGATGGAACTTTGCTGCACCTCTCCCTGTCTCCATCGGCCTTCCATATTTCATGTTCCCGAGTTGTGTCCCATTGTTTAATTCAGCTCCTTGCTGGAGTTTCATCTAACTTCATCTTCAGTACATGGCCCATCCAGTACCATCATCTACACAATTTCTTCTGAAACTGTTTCACATGGGGGTTCAACATACCGCTCTATGGGTCAATAATGGGCTACAACCAACCGCTCCGTAGTTCTACAATGGACTTCAACTTACCGCATCGTGGGCTACAATGGGCTACAACTAACAACTCTGTCCATGAAACTTTAGAAAAAATTATAAATGAAATGACGTCATGCGATATAAGATGTATCCGATAAGACCCCCCATTCCCTCACTCTTCCCTCCCTCCCCTCCTTCACCCTCACTTCTTTTCACTCTCCCTCCGTACTGTGTATGTCCAATGCTACATACAAGGTATCGCGTCCATCTCTATATCAGGCCTCGCTCTGGTGCAATCCAGCGATACGCCAAGTGTTTTATCTTGATGCGCAGCGCTGCGAAAATTCCTCCCTCGAAGTTAGCGAGCAAGCGTACGCCGGTGAAAATGAAAATGGAATTTTCGCACGTTCGAATTTTTACTGCGGTTATTGAAACAAGTCTAGTTTAGTACAGAGGCGTAGCGAGGGGGGTGGGGGGGGGGGGTGGGGGGACATATGTCCCCGGGCGCCGACCTTGGGGGGGGGGGCGCCAAATTGAAAGTTTGAGGGGGGTGGGCAAATGAAAAGTTCGAGGGAGAGGGTGCAAATCGAAAGTTTGTCCCCGGGCGCCCGTTAGGGTCGCTACGCCTCTGGTTTAGAACGCGATCATTAAAAACAAACTCCTACAGTTTACAGATGTACAGTTACTATGACCGGTTTGAAATCTGAAGCATTAAAAATATTTAAATTATTAAATTAAGTTTAAATATTTAGCAAACCTTTTTGTGATGACGCAAGTCATACGTCATAGAAATCAAACAGAAGATAGCAGAAACAGGGCAAAGCGTAGAGTCAGATACACCAATAGAATTACAGGAGATGGCCGGTCACGTGAGACGGTCAGATGACCAGTGAAGCGTGGGTCAGCTGTTAGAGATAGGTAGCGCTAGAGGAAAGATGTAGATAGTGTTAGAGAGCTGGATTGCTAACCCGTAAGTCTCGAGTTCGAATCCGGGTTCAAGTCAGTAGACCGTCCCTGAGTCCACCCAACTCTGATGGGTACTTAACTCACGTTAGGGAAAGTAAAGGCGGCTGGGCATAGTGTTGACCACACTATCTCTTCATATGCCGAGGTCACAGAAACAAGTGAACTCTACTTCAATTGCCCCATAGACCGTCAGGTTTGAAAGGGAAACTTAACTTTTTAGTGTTAGAACTGATCATGGGAGCGTGTAGGGAGAAGTCGAGCTTGAGTTGTAGTTAGAATAGTTAGACTGATGTGTAAATAAAGAAAAATATTCTGATTGTCTTGAATTGGACTTGTGTTTGATTCCACACACTGTACCTGACATACATAAGAAGAGACGATCCCCGGAGAAAGAATATATATCGTATATGCTCATGGCGGAACATTACAGATATATAGCTTTTACAAACCTTGCACAACACTTTTCTTAAATAAGCTAAATTTACGTAGGTCTAAGTCGTAATTTAACTAAGCGATATTCAAAATAGTATTGTAATTATAATAGTAAAAGGCACACTTGCAAGCAGCTTTTATAATTACAGAGCTGTGTGTCAGGTAGTTTGTCTGCGCAAATTATTTCGTGGGATGGCACTCGTATGAAATTTTTTTTATTGCAAAAAGTTTAGACATTATCTACATTAAAAAAAAACAACAACAACTAGTAACATGTAGTTCTCTTTCAGACTTGGCGTCCCATGGGGTAGGTGTAGTAGAGTTCACCAGTTTCTGTGACCTCGGGATAACAGAAGAGCGTGTGGTCGGCACTATGCCCGGCCGTCTTTACTCCCCCCTAAGGTAAGTTAGGTGTCCACCACAGCTGAGTGGACTCATAGACGTGCTACAACTTCCGGAATAGAAGGCGAACGCTCTACTGTTCGACCACCTCCGTCCCACAAACACACGAATAGCTGAATTGTTGAAGTAAAGAAATTTACACTCTGAGTGTTGAAGTTCAAGATCAGCTTTTGTTAATTTTAAAAACATTTTAGCACATATTACAATCAGTAGAGTAGTGAATAAGCTATGCTTCAATCTACTTGCTCCGTGGTTTTTAGTTTTCGGAAACTGAACACTCATATCGCTTTTATCGCATATCGCTTCATTACAATATGCAAGATGACGATTTGATTAGAATTCAAATCAACGCCCTCTTCAAAGGTGTTTTAGAGAATTGTGTGGCAAGATCAAAGCTTGTGAACATTCACTTTCCACCAACATATGTGCTAAGAAGATGGCGATGGATAGGCGACGTTTCAAGAATGAGTTCAGATGATAAGGCGCTTGAGTGGACACCTCGAGGAAAAAAGAAAACAGGGAATACGAAGGTGGAGGTGGAGGCGCAGGGCGGAAAGGTGTCTTATGAGAGCCAATCTTGTGGAACTGGCGAGAAAGTTGCCAGAGAGTGGTTAAAGTAGAGAGAGCTTTCTGTGGCGGCCCCATGTGTAATGGGGACAAAAAGGGAAAATATTATAATGATGGGCAGATGTGTTAACAAGCTACCTAGCAGAACTGGGGGTAGAGTGGAGGACTGGGGGGGGGGGGGGAGAGGAGGACTGAGGGACTTTTTACACAGTACCACAAGTGTTCAGATGTCATCAATCGGACTCGAACCTGCACCCTTAAGATGGTCTGTGTTTTGTATGCCCCATGCCAATGTACAATAATGCCACATAAAATCACAACACTGGAATCCTTTTGATAAACCGGGTGCTAGGTTTCTTGGTAGTAAACTACACATCCAAATACACCTTGCCAATTTCAACACTAATACTAATCCACATTTTACCATAATTTCTTACCCTAACAACAAATATCTTACAACTCTATCAACAACTTAACTCCCATTTTGTTTGGAAGAGTCCATTGCTGAAAAGCTGATGTCACAAATACTCCACACATCTATAGATCAATGTGCGCCTGATCTGAAAACACTAATTTTTCAATTTACATTGGGGCTATTTTTTTTATTGCGGTCTACTTCTACGGGTTTTTTTTAGAAAATCGGTGGTGTTACCTAAACGTTTGTGCATAAAACGTTTAAGACTTGATTAGAGATAAATATAACTCTAGTTTGAACATAAGTACGTTATACTATGGCTCATATTTTTGCCTTGGGAGATGAAGGAAGCTCTCATAGAAGTGGAATCCTACAGTCGCTTAACCAGTTGCTCGTGCATCGCGATCCCTCTCTAGAACTTAACCCTTATAGTCCAAAATAAATGCTAAGCAGTACGCGTGGGACCAACTTCAACTGCAGAATCTGCTGGGAAAAAAGTAAAGTTTCCCTTTTCGAACCTGACGGTCTATGGTGCAAGGGAAGTCGAGTTCACCTGTTTCTGTGACTACGGCGTATGAAGATAATTTGTTGCCTAGCAGCATTTACTTTCGCTAACGTGAGTCAGGTACCCATTAGAGCTGAGTGGACTCATGGACATTCAATGACTTGAACCCGTAAAGAAACCAAAACCTTCCCGTTTGATTTTGGAGTTTTATCATCTCGATAGTTTACTGTGCACAACTTGTGAGCTTCATCGATTTCGAACTTGGGAGTTTCCTGTTACCTCCTGTGCCCTCTCCCACTCAACCACCCCGTTCAACGACTCGATATTTTAGGAATCAATACAACATTATCAAGCACTGGTATTAAAAAAAATCTTCATTTTGATTTTACTAACTTTCGATCACATAAAATAAAGCCTATTTAAAAAAAAAAAAGTAGAAAAATATAAAGAAAAAAAAAAGTACAATCGTAATTTGCTATTATTTTATGAGAAAGCCGTGAGAAAACTCGACTACTTTTATATCCTCTGCTCTAAAAAATCGATTCCAGATTGTTTACGTTTAATTTCCCTTCACTCAAAGTCCACAAACGACGTCCAGGTTAAAAGAAAAAAAAAATTGCGACAGACTTCGTAGGAGTTCATCTCGTGGTAGTTCACCCGCAACACCGCCGTTATGTTTGTCAGGGGAGGGAACCACGCTTCGTTACTTTCATAAACAGGACAGTCATTTCCCTTTTCAGCCCGCTCGGGTTTCATTAGGCAAGGGCGACGACTGCGGCTTTTTTTTTTCACCTGCCGGAGATGTTTAAAGTTAATGGAATGGGCGATTTCAGTTCAGTGGTATCGATACTACGTTTGAGTTTTAAAGTTACCGAAATAGGCGAATTACCTTTATCAATGGTATCGATACTACATTTTACTTGTGATTTTAAGCACATGGACTATTTCACTCTATGGTATCGATAGTTTAATTTTTTTTTGTACATTTAAGTTAAGTTTGAATTAAAGTATAGTCAAGGAAAAAAATTCGGTTAATATATATGGCAGGACTAGACAAGAACGTCAACTGTTGTCATATTTAACAAAAAACAAAACAACTAATGCAGTGCAAGGTTGAGAACTGTTATTATCGTGGCCAGCATGGTTAGAAACAATGACATTGAGCTTAAAATAGAGTTCAATATTAAAAAAATAAACATAATTTTTTTTCCGTCGTAGCGACCCCTCCCTGCGCCCAGAGACAAACTTTCAATTTGCCCCCCCCCCATATAGTATTTATAACTATAATTCAAAATTGCAGCTTAGTCGTCAATAAACGACAGCACAATCTGAATAGCAAAGGGGAGTGGGTTGGACTTTGACGAGTGTAGGGGGTAGCGGGGGAGTCAACCAAGAGAGGGGGGTACCAAGTCCACACCTGGCTTGTTCATTTGAAGCTTTGTGGTCACTGTACCAACATAAAAACAACAACATCAAATGCCAATATATTTTTTGACCCGGCCCCCTCTCGCTCCCCCTCCCCCCCCCCCCTCACGCGACCGTTAAGTCCAGGTGTCCGGTACAGGAGAACGATCTGTGGTTGGTCATTAGCGTAGATCCACACGTAGATAGCTCTCAACAAGCTCAGGAGAAAGTGCCTCAATAACCAGCGTTTCGACATAAGGCCTTCATCAAATAAAAATAATACAAAAGTTTGCGACAATTATTTTTAGGGTGTTTTAAAAAATAAATTCAGCAACATTAATTTTGGTATAAAGAGGGGAATATAAATAAAATAATAAAATAATTAGAACAGCTTTCAACGAGATTTTTTTTTTCGATTGATGGAAGTATCGATACCTTTATTTAAATTATTAGATACCATAAGAATATTAATACGTTCATGTATCGATACCACTTGCATATAAAGTAACAAGTTATTGCAGTCTCTTGCAGTCAAAACAAAGCCTTAGCCATAACCTAACCCTAACCATAACCCAAGCCCTAACTCTAAAGTTGATTCTGACCCATATAATTCTCTGCCCACGATAGTGTGGGAAGGTGTGAATGTGCGTGTGGGTAGGTGTGAATGGATGTGTGTGAAGGTATTATTGTTTGTGTGGGTAGGTGTGAGTGTGCGCGTGGGAAGGGATGAATGTGCGTGTGTGGGAAGGTGTGAATGTGTTTTTGGGAAGGTATGAATGTTTATGTGGGTAGGTGTGAATGTTTGTGTGGGTAGGTGTGAATGTTTGTGTGGGAAGGTATGAATGTATGTGTGGGTAGGTGTGAATGCTTGTGTGGGTAGGTGTGAATATGCGCGTGGGAAGGTATAAATGTTACGTGTAGGTTGGTACTTAAAGTTCAAGTCTAATAAACGCCTTCGTTACAATAACATTGTATTTGGCTTATTTGAAAGTAAACCTACCCCCACCCACCCCACCCCAACGCCTACGTCTCTCCACGCATCATGCATCTCCTCTAAAGCGCCCCACGAAGCCTTTAGCTAGTAAAGGACCTACGGCCAACGTAACAAAAGCCGTATATTGTTACTTGTTGAAAGTTAACTTTTTTTTTCTTTCAATTTGCGAACTCTTCCATTTCATGTTGTGCTGTCTTATATTTTTGTTAGGGACGAATGATTTTAACACCCAAATGACTGTTTGGTCGAAAGGTGTACACAAAATGGTTGTACACGGTAGCCTAGAGTTAGATTAGCGTACATAGTTTATTAGCTGTAGGTGATTGTAGCTTGAAAAGTTTGTTGCACGCGTAAAAATAGATTATAAGTATGATTAATAATTTTGCCTGAAGTAATACACTTAACATTTTTAATAATTGAATTTTTTTCAAGTAATCAATGATGAAGTATTATTAAAAACATGTAATTAGCAACAAAAAAAAAGTTAATTAAACTCAACTTCTAAAATTTCAATAGCAATCAAACAGTGATTAATATTTTTTATAGTTATGTTTCAGTTTCATATTCATAGCAGTGACGTCGCGCATTTTAACTGTTGCGTAACTGGTCGACCAAGAATTTAGCGATAAATAGGTAGGCCTAATATGGGGGTTGGGAGGGGAAGGTTAGTGTTGTGTGGGTGTTTTGTGTGGGTGTAGGTGGGAGGATGTGTGGGTGGGAAGGTGTATAAAAAAAATTCACTAGCATATGCACGGGTGAACGCTTTGAAATAAGGGGGTGGGTGGGTGGAGGTGGGTTCAATGTCACTGCCCGTTGTAAAGTGATCTTACATTCACCCGACCTATGCATGGGGCGATGCCACGTTCTTGCAGGCAACAAGATTCGAACATACCTAAAGTAAGGTACCCGTCCGAAGCTGGCGGTCTATGTGGCAGGTGAAGTAGAGTTCGCCTGTTTCTGTAACCTCGGCCTATGATAGTGTGGTCAGCACTATGTAGTTTGCCGTCTTTATTTTTCCCTAACGCGGATGGACGTACTACGGTATCGAGCCCGTGGATCAAGACTTTCTTAAGTTTTATTAACGGGTTTGATAGGCTCAAAATCGATAGTCCAACTTGGGCGGGTAAAATGGGTCGAATCGCCTCTGAAGGCAGTCCCCTTATATCAGTGGAGGAACCCTAACATTGGTGTTTCGCCTAGTTGTTTTGTGGTTTGTGTAGGAAGAAAAAGGGGGGGGGGGGGGGGCAGGTTAAGCTTTTCATAGAAATGTTACATAATAAAAGATGTAGGGAAACTATCTAATTTTTATCTAACGTAGCGTGGGTTGAAAATATTATTTTTTTTTTGTAAAAAAAAAGTTAAGTAAAATGTGCACGACCCCAAAGCGGCCGTTTCCTAAATCCCTCATCTTAAATGACAGCGTAATGTTACTTTTTTATTTTTAGTCAGGGTTGAGATTTGAACATGATACAATATAACTTTCAACGCTAGCTCTACTGTAAAAACATCCCCCTTCCCCCCTAGTGTATAAGGAACAGCGGGACCGGGGGGTTACTATCGCGGATAGATCTAGCCTATGAACAACAGATTTCAGCTAATGGAGTGCGACCGCTGTGCGCCTCTCGTTTTGACAATATTGCGTATTTAAAAATTAAACCGTGCGGAGTAATACATTAGAGATACATGATTGTAACCCGACACCTAAGTATTTTGAAAAACACATTTTTTAATGGACATTTAATAGCAGGGGTACCTTTGGTCCTGCCGGCACGGTCCGTGAGGTTTAACGGCTCCGGCTCGCGACGTGGGAGCCGGTCCCGGGCCGGTCTTTGTCGTGAGGTGTAAGTGTGGGGTATGGGGGTGTGAGGTGTAAGTGTGGGGTGTGAATGGGGGACGGTTGCGGTCTGTGATCGGACGAGAACATCAAAGGTAGCTGTGTTAAGAACTGCACCGTTGGAGATAAGAGTGTGAGACGTGTTAGAATTGACCCCACCTCGACGATAATTTTTTTCTTTTACGCCAATTCCAATGTTCTCCCAAAGGCTATAAAAACTTAAGTTTTTGATTTGTTTTATAATTTTTATAGATAACCAAGATCGCTGATTTTATTTTCAAAGATCTTCAACAAAAAAAAAGATACAATCTGTTCCTTCTGGGTAAAGTGCGATAATTGCGAAGGGTCCGTAAACGCGAAAGATTTCCGGAGTCGCCAATTCTACACGGATAGCTTGGGTATACCGGTACGTAATTATGGCACCATTAAAAAACATTTAAGTGCCATTTAATAGATATACAGGGACGTTTTAATCTAGGGCGTCTTGGTTTGTGTTGTTAGTCTTGGACCTGTTCATGTTTACACAATAGATGCTATTTTTACGGGTCAAGAATAATTATGTTTTTTGGCAGTTATTTAGGTTGTGGTAGTAACTAGCAATATAACAGGTCATTATAGTGTGTCGCTACACCCAAAAGAAATAAAAAGAATAATAAAAAGCAATCAAACACAAATGTGGTTTGACACACACCCTCACTACAATAAAGATGATGGATATTACATTACAATTTGACACGAAAACAACACTACATAATCTTTCGACTCAGAACAGGCCATAACAGACTAAATCAACACATGCATAAAAAACTAAAAATTGGGTGTGGCGAAATGTGCCCTTGTGGGCGCGAGTCAGACACTGGCCCCTGCTCACCCCACTCAGGGAAAAATTGTATGGGGCACCTGCTGATCTGGAGACCACAGTCCAGTTCATTCATGAAGTTGGACTTGTTGTATAAATCCTCCACCATATTCTCAATTAAGAACGAAGAAGAAGAAGAAGTGTGTAGGAAGATACTGTGTAAGTTTATTGGGGGGATTGTGTATTGAAGTGCCGCTAGTGTATTATAAATGTTGATATGAAGTGTAATAAAATAATGTATTCTAATGGTAATAAGTGTTTTAATGTAATGTATTATTATATAGTCAATGAAGAAATGGAGGTAGAGCATTTAGACTGTTTACCTGAAAAAATCAAGTTCGAATCCGGGCTAAAGTCTGTGGAATGTCCCTAAGTACACCCAACTCTGATGTGTACCAATCTCACGTCAAGGAAAGTAAAGACGGCTGGGCATAGTGCTGACCACACTATTCCTTCATATACCGAGGCCACAGAAGCAGGTGAACTCTACTTCACTTGCCCCATAGACCGTCAGGTTTGTAAGGGGGCTTTAGTATAATGTCAATTAGTGAACTTAGTGAATTATATTAAAACTATCAATACGTCAATCAGTGGACTAAGTTAATAAACTATAATGTTAATCTGAAGTAAATAAATTGCATTAAAAAAGCCTCAAATTTTACTGCCCCCTTTACCACGAAGACATAAAAGTGTTTTTTTAAAGCAAGTGATACGTAACTCATTGCTGTTAATTCGAGGACGGGGACAATATAGAAGGTGTCAAATTTAAGAATTTCTCAAAGGTAGGCAGTCAAATTAGTGTAGGGGTGTGTGTGGTGGTAGGGGGGGGGGAGGTTACTGCAGTACTAAAGAGGTCATAAAGGTAATTAAGACACGGCACACGGCAACATCAGCCATATAAGTAGAACAGCCATTAATCCTTGACTTGCTGCTATTTTATTTTTTTGAACGTTTATCCAGTGCATTTGAGGCACGGAGCTTGATTTTAATGGATGAACGAACTGCGTAAGTCAACCAAACCTCAATAACGACGATACCGTTGGTTGACTCGACCATTAGACTGAAAAAATTTATCTTTTGTCAACAAAACTAGTTCAAATAGGTTTTCTTGACGTCACACAACCTACGCATACACCGACACCATTAAAAAAAATAGCGTTCACAAACTGCTAGAAAGTTTGGCGATTCCGCGCGAAGAAAAATTATCTCACGAACCGACTGAGTTTTTACTAGTCTTTAAATTTGGTTTTACTGTCTTTGAAAAGTAAACAACAAAAAATTTAATCTCGCAGTGAACGATCTTATAGGCACGCGATTTAACACATATAATCTCTAAACCCTCCATAAAACTTTTATTTTAAGACACGGCCTTTATTCCCCAAAGTCTGAGACCGCTATCGACTTACCTCATTAAAAGAGTTGAGTTACGCTCTAAAACAAAGATTTTGACTTCGGTACCGTACTTCTCGTCCGCCCGCCAACAGATTCCAGACTGTAGCGTTACAATTATGGCGGGAACTGTATCACCCACAGCAGAGGTCTGCACGTGGGATAGTAAAAAAATAAAGTCAGAAAAGTTTATTTGTAAACAATGATACGATTGAACTAGCAACATTTCCCGTCTAGTGTACGGGTTTAATAGCACGGTTGTGAAGAAATACGTTCGGGATATCTAAAAGTTTAGATTTTTAATCAGTAGAGCCACAACTCAAGGGGATGAATGGGCGGGGGTGGGAGAAACATGGGAGAAGGCGAGGCGTAGAAAGGGTTTTAGACAATGTATGAGATCGAGAAAAAGGCTTAAAACTACACCGGCTATGGTCATAATTTTTGTTACCGCCCATGTAACCGTATTAAATTGATAATTCCCACGTGTTTCAGAGAGTAATTTCGGGTATTAAGGGGTTAATAGAAAAATTAACTACCCGGTTTTCCCAGCTATAATTTAGATATATTTTAGCTGTATAAACCTGTTTGCACAGATGGTATAAGTAAAAATCGCACAAATTTAAGTATAAGAAATCGCTCAAAATTACTTTTAAGATAAACACGTTAAAAATTAAAGTTGTAACTGTATCTTAAAGTTCAGTTTGAAAAAAACAAAAGATAATAGAAAAAGAACAACTACAAATTAAAAGCAATTTGTAATCTGCAAAAGCAAAAAAATATATCTGTTATTGGTAAGAGAATGATCTGATTGAATCTAATCCAACTTATTTGGATTCACAATTTATTAAAAAAAATTTAAAGTATCCCGAGAAAGTGGGGGCCTAGCATTGAGCTTTCGTGTACACCAGCTAAACAGAGTGGCTAAAAAAGTTTTTAGCTTATTTGTGACATTCAAAGAGGAAGAAAATACAGACGTTGGTAGTTTTACAGAGACAGTTTATAAAACAACACCCATGTTTATGGCCAACTCTCGTGATAACTGTTTTAGTAGTTTGGCTGCCGCCTCACTAATCAACAAAACTAGCCACAAACTAATTATTTAAAAAAAAAATTCTTGTTATCAACCCAATGGTTCTCACAACGGGGACTTTATTAACACATTAAAACAGATTCCTCTTTAGACCTGGCGGTCCATTGGGCAGATGCAATTGAGTTCATATGTTTCTTGTCAACGCCACATGAACGGCTGGTTTGGTCAGCGCTATGTCCATCCACCTTTACTTTAACGTGAGTTATGTACCCTATAGGGTAAACTCATTGACGTTCTACTGCCTGAACCCGGATTTGAACTTGAGACTTCCGGATTAGTCGTCTAGCGCTTTATCGCTATGTCACCCCGTTCCATTCATAAACTTAAAATTAACTTACATTATTTTTTTTTTACAATAAACTTTCCTTATAAGAACAATTTTAAAATATGAGTAGAATATTTAATTTCATTCAATAAAAAATGTCAAAAATAAAAAAAATGTTAACAATTATATGTTCCGTTAATGTGAATGCACTGGATCACGTTGACTGCTATAAATTATAACATACACAGCGACATTAAGACATATACAAAAACAAAGTCTCTCACTCTCTATTGTGATATACCCCTAGACCAGGCGACGACAAGTTACATAATAAACATTCAACACGTCATACGAAACAGACCCCCGTTGTAGTCAGGTAAAGTCAGGTGAGCATGGCATATAATTTTACACTCTACCACCTAGTGTGTTGACAGCTGGAACAAAAAAAAAATTAAAATTTATCTTTTCGAACTTTTTTTTTTTTTTTTTTGAGTTGCGCTTTCACCGTGGTTGATATAGCTACGACGCTAAAAAAAAAGGATTTTTGGTCTTGGGGTATGTAATGGAGGGAGGGGGGGGGTGAGGCATAAATCAATGGAGTCATTGGTGTTCTGACAACCAAGACAAAGGTAGCGGCGTCGATGTGGTAGGTATTTGCATAACCGCCGGCCGTCAGGACCGTACACTTAGCCGGGTCGATGTCAGCTAGTATGAACATGAAGTAAAATGCCGGATTTGTTTTCGTTTTTACAAGACTAAAAAAACAACAAAGATTTTGCTTTTCTTTGCTACTTCACAGCATGCTGTGCTAAAGTTTGCAATGTTATGGTAGACTGCAAGTCTAAAAAAATTCCTGAGTTATCCCCTTATAACCCAAATCCTATTTATAGCGCTTGTTGGCTATAAACCTTAGTATACACTCAATAATAATCATCTAGACGTTTTGCCCTCGTTCAAGCAGTAGAGGTGCCCCTATCACTTCCCCATGTTATTATCATAGGTTCTAGCCCTAATAAACCTGATCGTTTTCTTTTGGAAAGTACTCGTCTTCTGATTGCTCTAGTTTTACTCCACGCAAATAAACAAATGGAGACGGCATGGTCGGTGGTAGAGCTCATATCAGCTAACCTGAGGTCTAGAGTTCGGATCTAGGGCTTGAGTCTGTTGAAGGCCCCAGAATCCACAAAGCTATGATGGGTACATGCATTACGTTAGGAAAACAAAGGCGGTTCGGCATAGTGCTGACCACATTATCTCCCTGTATGTAGAGGTCATTGAAACAGATAAGGTCTACTTCATCTATTTTTAGATTTGAACGTGAAAACACGAAATTAACAAGAACATTTAAAAAATAAAAACAACAGTTGAAATATCCTCCACTCTAGCCAAATGAATACAACTGCAGCTTTTCTGGTAAGCTATAATTAGTTACTTTCCCTTCAATTTTTCATTTCTCCATTACAAAATGGTTTAAAAAATATAGAAAACTAATTTGGTACGAACATGATATAAGGTCGTCAGGTGTAGAGAAAACTGTTACAATAAACGGTTTGAGGCAACAGAAAAAAAGAGGTACCTCATAGAAGAAATGCAAAGACTACATCGACACTCTGGATGGCAGGAGACCGGAGTAGAGTACAGAGAGGGGGTTGGAAATACGACCAGGAAGACACTAGCAGCGCCCCAAAGGTCCACCAAGACTACGGGACAGAAGAAGCAATCAATCTAAAATAAACAATCAGCGTGTAGTCTAGTCTTAGTCTAATTTTCGTTTATTGACGCTCAGTCTGTTTCAAACGTGAAACACGACGCAGAAGACCTATCTATCTCGGTCAAGGTCGGTCTCTATCTTACCTCACCGACCTTGTTTCAACAAGTGATTAGCATAATTAACCCAGGAACCAATCATCGCACGTCGCGCGTCTACCAATGGTTTAATTACCCAAGATTAATCATGTTGTAAAGATCATAAAAATGTCAGATTCGCCACAAACGCCGCTTCCCTCCACCAACCATACTGCCACATTTCAACATGTATGACACGGCGGTTCTGACTTGGTGTGTATGACTACTTTACTCTTAAAGCCCACTCTATCCAACGCAAATTTGCTCGCGGTACTGAATTGCGCGATTCGGTAGATTTTAATATACAACGCAGCGGAGTAACTATCGCCAAGACAAAGGGGGGGGGGGATAATAAATTGAAAAAAAAATGAAATTCATGTCAAGGAAAACAAAAGTAAACGAACAAGGAATTAATATTAAAAGGACGTGTTTTGAAATATTATAAAAGTGAACTACCTACTATAATGGGAGGTAAATGCAGATGGGCATAAAACTGACCACTCTCCCTTTATACGCGATGTTACAGAAATAGGCATACTCTACTTTAACTACGCAATCGACCATCAAGTCATATAATGTAGTTTAAAACTGTAGATACTGATGTGAGGGTTAGTGACTGGGGAGCAATGTCCTAGAAATGAAAGCATGGATGGCGATTTTCGTTTACTTAAGATCGAAGAATTTTTAAATAGACCTATCTCGAAAAAAAACAAAACAACAACTATATTTAGTTAAACTCAAAATCAAGAGTGGTTCCCAGGTATTTAGAGCTGAGGACTTTAAACCTTTGTTGCTGTAATTAGATGCAGCTTTTAAAACACACACGCACACACACACACACACGCACAAGCACGCACGCACGCACACGCACACACACACACATGCACACACACACGCACATACACATACACCCACACACACCCCCACACACACATGCACACGACATCTTTTAAAACTAGCGCTATTTGAGAATACCAGAATAAACGTCATCATCATCATCATCACGAATCTGATAATCGATTCATCGATCCGCGGGTCGAAAGTTAGCACCGCTGCCATTGTTCGAATCCATCAGGTTTTCACTGCCGTATATCATTACTTAGACCACCTCATCGACTCGTAGCTCACCAACAAGGGACGCAACAAAAACCCAGACATAAAGGGAACACAAGGGGCCGCTACTCGGAATTCTAATCTAGTCAGTGACGCGAGCCAGTGAAATCACAAGCAGGGGTGATTAAAAAACATGGCGGCCGGCAATGATGAGAGGGTTTCTAATTAGCAGCCGTGGCTAACCGTCAATGACGTCAGTGGCGGTGTCCGGAAGTTGCGAATGAGCGGTCGCATTGTTGGTTTAATCTTTGAAAATTGCTTTTCGATTAAGAGGCCTTTTTATAAAAAAGAATGTAATTTTAAAATAACACTTACTTTCGTTTTAAAATGAAGTCGCGATAATGGGGTACTTTAATGATAAGCCTGACAGAAGTGAAATGACTAAAGCTATTAGATATTTTTTAAAGACTTCAGTTAGAGATCAATAAAAAGCATGGGAAAAAACATGATTAATCGCTCACACAGTCCTTCCGTTGGCCATTGGCCAGGCATTCTTCTTCCATACAAAGTTCATACTATATATATATATATATATATATATATATATATATATATATATATATATATATATATATATATATATATAACATACCCAAAGTACAGTCTGTTACAGACAGGGCCAGTCTAAGTTATAGTTTTTCAAACGTAACCACAATCCTACCCTTCAACTTCGACACCACCCTAGCTATAAACCTTAAAACCGTGAACTTATCGTCTTGGACTCACACAGGAAAATTATCACAAAATAACAAGACTCTGCCAAAGATGGGCGTCATACTAGTACATAGATAAAAGGCAGGTTGAACTTGCTGGCTCAGAAAAAGACCCTGAAAACAGTCGCTGCAAAGATGCAGTCATATGTAAGAAGAAGAATAACATACAGTGATTGTAACTCCAGGAGTTGGGAAAAGTCGCAAGTCAAACCAACATAGGGCTTAAATATAAGGTCTTGGTCAGCAGTATTGGACTCGGGTCACATGGTTTCAACATAGGTAGACAAAATATTTTAAATCAGGGCCTTATCAAGAAAGCGGACTGCGAGATACAGGATGATTGCTTTAATTAGATTAATTATTTCAAATTCTGATAATTAATGGATCGTCAATGTATTTACTGTCTTCAGTAAAACTATCGACGCTATTATTATTACTAATTTTAGGTTTTCTTATTATATTTCTTCTTCTTCTTCATCATCTTCTTATTATTATTGCTATTCTTATTCTATATTCCTCTTCATCTTAAGCTTACAGTAACCACAAAATGGTAAAAGCCACATTTGTATCAGACCATCAATAGTTACAGAGGCGCAGGTGAGGGGGGGGGGGGGGAGGGCGGAGGATGCGGACCGCACCTTTGGGATACCATTTATGGGGGTGACTCCCGACCTAGCGACGCCACTGAATAGTTCTGCATTTCTTTCATCAGAAATACTTTTTCCTTGCAAGCAACATAATTGACATTAAAAAAATAATACGTCTTTTTATTTTAATTAAAATTTAATTTTTTTTTTTTAATTTTGTAATTTGATGAACGATATTTCAACCCTCCTTTGGCCATTTTAATTGAACCGCTTTCTATTTTGAGCAGTTTTGAATTTTTTTTGTCACCTACGTGTGTGTGTGTGGGGGGGGGGGGGGGAGAAGAGTTGTGTTAAATCAATTAACTTATGAGAAGTAATTGTTTAAGTTCACAGACTGTTGTTCATAAGCATTTAAATACAAAGACAAAGAATATACTTATTTATGAGTATATTTACGAGTACAATTTCGAAAATCAGTTTTTTTTTGTAATACCGAATCGGATTTATTTTGTGGGTTGGGATTGCCGTGGGTAGTGGGCGAAGGGTAATAAAATGTCATATTAAGGACGAGGGCTGTATAATGTTGTATGAGGGACAGTGGCTATACAATGGTGTATGATGTAGTGGTAAGTCATAAACTGACCTAATTTGTTATATAATATGACTTATGACCTCGTGACTTTCTTATTAGATATTCTGACGAAGCCTGCTGTATACGACTCAACGTTTTTTTTTTGCGTGTGTTCATTTCTTTTTCCCACAAACATTTGTTTAAAAAAAAACACACAACTTAGATACAAAATCTAAATGGGTATGAAAATAGAAGTAAAACCAAACACGATAAAACACAATTTCCATTATCCCCCTCCCGCGTTTGAGTTTATTGTTTTCTAACCAGCCTCCAATAAAATCAAATTTAAACTTTTAAAACGAAGACGGTCGCCACATTCCATTTGCCCGAAATGTTCCTCGGCTCGTCCCTTCCATACCTTTCAATTCTGTTCCCAGCATGATGACAATTTAAGAAGCGGCAAGCATAATTTGCCAGGGAAAAAAAATTTAAAAATAAAAAAAAAAAAAAGTAAAAAGAAACCGAAAGGAATCTAAGTAGGAAATGTATTTTAAAAAATGCGAAAGGTTTAAAAAAAAAAAAAAAAAAAAAAGGGGTGGTTCAGGTAATGGAGAAAACTAAACTAAGAGATACGTACGATCTTACACACCTTTGAGGCGCGTGAAACGGTTGAGTGGTCATTATGATAGCCCGATAACCATCCGTTTCTATGCCAGACTCGTGTGCAGGTCAGGGGTCAATGAAAGGAAAATGGAAGCTAGCGTGAGTTAGGGCTATCAGTGGATGCCCCCATCGTTTTATTAGGTTTATTAATATTTTTTTTTTTATAAACGAGTCGCGATGTGTTATTAAATAACGGTAAAAGTTGGAGAGCAGCTTTGTTGTCAATGGGGGGGGGGGGGGAGGATGATGTATTTGTAGCTGTTTTAGTGCCGGTTGGCGATGTGGAGTGGGTTAGAAATGTGGTTAAGAAAACAACTTTCGTTTGATGTGGCGGTGGGGATATAAAAGGTGGAGTGGATGATAGAACGTGACACGCGATAATACAGGCGATAATACAAGCGATAATACATGTGATAATATACCTGAGGTTTTATTAATTTTATTTCTCGTAGAGGTCCGCGACTTATGTGTTTTTTTTGTGTGTTTTTTTCCCTTGCGTGAGCTGGATTAATAAATTCTGGCTATTTTCTGCAGTCGATTTTTGTTATAGAATTAAATAGAAAGAGAAGGCGAAAATAAAATGTTATGACTTAGTACACAAAAAGTGAATTATTTGCTGAATTTAAAGCGTATGGCACGGTCTCATGGTAGAGCAAACTACTGTAAACCACCAAAGTATCGAATCCGGATATAACGACAGTGAGTCCACCCAGCTCTAATGGGTACCTAACTTACATAAGGTTTCTGGGCATAGAGTTGATCACACTAACTCAGGGTTACAGAAACAGGTGAACTCTACTTCACTTGCACTATGGACCTTCAGGTTCGAAAGGCAACCATTTGCATTTTTACTTTTACACTTAAAGTATTGGAAATAGATTTTACGACACGGAATAGAAAGGGGGGGGGGGGTAAGGTGATTTGAGCAAGGTTTCTGTTATTGCCTGTTAAGAGAACATGTTATGTCCAAGAGAATTTTCTTGCTTATTTGTATCTCATCACGTGGGGTACGTCATATACAGTGTTTCTTCCAGACTTTTTTTCTCGGGGGAGGGGGGGGGGGCACGACATTTTTTTTGGGGGGGGGGGGGGGGAGGGGAGGGGATGGTTAATATTTCCGGGGGAGGTGGGGTGGACACTGTTAAAACTAAATATTTTCTATATAAATTCCTTATCGTTCGAAGGGAAAAAAATGTGCCCAAATTTTCAATCCCCAACACTGATCCTAACAATCATCCTAACCATAATCCTCACTGATAAAATTAACTTTTACACTAAACCTAACCCCAAACGTGATACAAATAAAGACAAGAAAATGTAATACCCTATCCGATATAGGTCCGATACGGTCCCATCATTTATCATACACGAAACGCAACATCTTTTTTTTTTAAAATCTCGTTTTAATATATTTTTAAAGTAAGAGTCAAAGTTTATTTTTATTCACTCAATAAATATCAACATTTGTTTTTTCAAAACTTCTCGCTAAAAAAAACGTAAATTTAAACTAAAAAAAAATATAACAGGATAAATCCTATGCAATTAAAGTTATTAAACCTCACTCCATCCTTTCAGGCGCGCGACTCACTAAAAAACAAAAGATACGCAACTCCGTATGTAGATCATGCCCCGACGTGCGAGTTCACTGGCAGACGTCCACGCGACATGGGGCCACTCAGGCGACTGCGCTCGGGCCGAATCGGCAAACCCCGCTGTGCAGGGTCGGCTGATATCGGCGGTTATCGTGGGTAATCGGGGACTTATCGCGTCTAATCGCCAGGCTATCGCTCTCGTCAGTGGACGCTTCCTGCCACCCTCGCTCGGGGGGAGTGTGTGCTTCTAATGGTGTGTGTGTGTGTGTGTTTACCGTATGGTGTGTGTGTGTTCACATTATTGCGTGTGTGTTCACATTTGTGTGTGTGTGTTTAGCTTGTTGTGTGTGTTCACCTTATGGTGTATGTGTGTGTGTTCACCGTATGGTGTGTGTGTGTTCACATTATTGTGTGTGTGTTTACCTTATTGTGTGTGTATGTTTAGCTTGTTGTGTGTATTCACCTTATGTTGTATGTGTGTGTGTGTTTTTCACCTTATGGTGGATGTGTGTGATCACCTTATAGTGTATGTATATGTATGGTCAACTTATGGTGTATGTGGCTAACCTTACAGTGTATGCTCATCTTATGGTATTTGTGTTCCACTTACAGTGTATGTATGTGAATGTTTGATCACCTAAAGGTGTGCGAGTGCTCAACGTCTTGTGTATATGTGCTCACCATGTTGTGTATGTATGCTCACAGTATGGTGTATGTGTGTACTCACCTAATGATGTATGCATGGTCATCACAATGTGTAAGTATGATTACAATATGGTGCATGTATGCTCACACTATGGTGTATGTATGGTCACCTTATGGTGTATGTATGGTCAACATATGGTGTATGTATGGTCACCTTATGCATGGTGTATGTATGATCACCTTATGTATGGTGTATGTATGGTCAACATATGGTGTATGTATGGTCACCTTATGTATGGTGTATGTATGATCACCTTATGTATGGTGTATGTATGATTAACATATGGTGTATGTATGATCACCATATGGTGTATGTATGATCACCATATGGTATGTATGTTCACCATAATATGGTGTAGCTATTTTCACCTTTTGGTGTATGTATAATCCCCTTATGGTGTAAGTATGGCCACCACACATCTGTGTGTATTGTCACCATATGGTGTGTGTATTGTCAACACACTATGTGTGCTAACCCACTTTCTCAGCAACTTTTAGTCTCTTCTACTTAACCCCATACACAGAAATGTAATACATGTGACCTATCTGTTGATTTTAAAAAAAATATTTTAACAGTTTTTTTACCTTACTTTTCATTCAAATTGACAAAACGAAGTTAATATCTAATTTGCATAGCGTCGAGAAATGCAGCCGTTTATCTGGGCTAACATGAAGGTGAATAACTTCATCATTCAGTTACAAGTCATTACATTTTTGTTAAAAGGGTGAAACGCTTGAGTATCATGCTGAAGGGCTGTAGATATTAAAATCTCTTAATCCATTCTTAAAAGGTGCGAAATTAATTGAAAGGCCGTCACAAGATGCACAACAAGGTGATAATCCCATTTCCATTTTCACGGTAATCCCAATCCCGCTACACGATAATTCCAAACCCGCTCTGCGATAATCCCGATTCTGTTCCACTCTCAGGTTCCCTAATCCCTTGTACCTTTGTCTGTGGTTAAGATGCATAAGTTGACCACCCCAGGCATCGTAGCACCCTCCCAGTTACACCCCACCCCCCGTGTTTAGCGGTATATCACGAAATGTTGCGTCTTTTGACTAGAGTTGGTGTCTAAAAAAATTGTATTAAATTACTTTTGTATAAGGAAAATAACGAACCCATTTGAAGATTTATGTGACAAATAAAAAAATTATTTTATTTGACAACATAAACACATGTGAGAAATATAAAGCATATTGCTAGGAAATGTGGCATGTATTGTAATGAGGTAACACACACTTAGCTGATAACTTGTAAAAAAAAATAACATGTATTAAAAACGTATAAAATAACAAGCTTTCAATGCATTGATGAAACAATTAATGTTCTTTAGCTTTCGTATGAAAAATAAAAGCACTTATCAATGCATTATAAACTTATATCTACTTATATAGTAAAAGATGTATTCTTTCCATTACCTTCCTGTTTATCTAAGTCGCAACGGCAACCATATTGGGCTATAAATAGCTGCGTGACAGACCAATCAGATACTCTAAACGAGAATTATCTGCCCCTTGTTTTGATCCGTTTTTTTTATTTTTCTTATTTTTTATAATACAGTGAACATCGCTCACAAAACTGACCAGTGATAGCAACTACTTTACATTGCCATCTTCACATTTGTTATTGAATACAGTAATCTTAAAATTTATTTAAATAGCTAACTTATCACACGCCGCTATTTAGTTTTATTTTCTACTTTTCAGTAATTCATAATTTGTGAATTCGACAGTACCAATGCTGTCACTGAAAATATTTGCTTTAAAACACTAAAACGCTCCTTCCTCTCCCCCCCCCCCCCCGTGAAAGCAGCATCCTCTTAGTTACCTCCACTAAGTTTAAAATAGTTTCAAACAAAATTATCAGCCCCTAATAGGTGTCACTAAACCCGGCTCTACGATTGTAAACATTTAGCGTGAACCACAGCTCACCAGACCATGTGGGGGTGGGGGTGGTTGCGATATGCCTAGAGTTGAAGAGAGGGGACTGCTAGGCGCGCTTACAGCTTGGTGTTTTCTAACTTCTCCAAGAAGAGAATTATATATATAGATGTAAATACGATATTCTTACTTTGTTGTAGGAAACCAATTTATCTGAACAAATTTGAAAGAAATAGCTGCCTATGAAGTTGGTTGAAACTGAGTTACAAGATTTGACCAAAAACCCACCCAGTTATTTTTAAAATTCAAATTCAGAAATTGTTGGTAAAGACAGTAAAACAATTGCTAGGAAGGGCTTTCATTTCATGAAGTGAAGTGACTATAAATGTGAGTTGAGTGGTTCCTTTTTTAAACGGAGCAACAAAGTGTAATTTGTTCAGTTTTGTCGTGGAATAAGATTGTGGTTATATGGTTCACTTTTGTAATGGAACATGGTTATGTGATCAGCTCACTTTTTTCGTGGAATAAGTTTTTGGCTACAGATTCACTTTTTTTGTCGAATAAGGATGTGGCTTTAGGTTCACTTTTTTTTCGTGGAATAAGGATGTGGCTTTAGGTTCACTTTTTTCGTGGAATAAGGATGTGGCTTTAGGTTAATTTTTTTTCGTGGAATAAGGATGTGGCTTTAGGTTCACTTTTTTTTAGTGGAATAAGGATGTGGCTTTAGGTTAAGTTTTTTCGTGGAATAAGGATGTGGCTTTAGGTTAACTTTTTTCGTGGAATAAGGATGTGGCTTTAGGTTCACTTTTTTTCGTGGAATAAGGATGTGGCTTTAGGTTAACTTTTTTTCGTGGAATAAGGATGTGGCTTTAGGTTCACTTTTTTTCCGTGGAATAAGGATGTAGCTTTAGTTTCACTTTTTTTCGTGGAATAAGGATGTGGCTTTAGGTTAACTTTTTTTTTCCTTGGAATAAGGATGTGGCTGTAGGTTCACTTTTTTTTCGTGGAATAAGGATGTGGCTTTAGGTTCACTTTTTTTTCGTGGAATAAGGATGTGGCTTTAGCTTCACTTTTTTTCGTGGAATAAGGATGTGGCTTTAGGTTAACTTTTTTTCGTGGAATAAGGATGTGGCTTTAGGTTCACTTTTTTTCCGTGGAATAAGGATGTAGCTTTAGTTTCACTTTTTTTTCGTGGAATAAGGATGTGGCTTTAGGTTAACTTTTTTTTCCTTGGAATAAGGATGTGGCTTTAGGTTCACTTTTTTTTTCGTGGAATAAGGATGTGGCTTTAGGTTCACTTTTTTTCGTGGAATAAGGATGTGGCTTTAGGTTAACTTTTTTTTCGTGGAATAAGGATGTGGCTTTAGGTTCACTTTTTTTTCGTGGAATAAGGATGTGGCTTTAGGTTAACTTTTTTTTCGTGGAATAGGGATTTGGCTACAGGCTCACCTTTGTAATGGAACTAGACTGTTCAATCTTGATACTTTAGCTGCTTCTGATCTTTATTCTAATGGACTTGCTTCTTAGTGCCTCATTCTTACATTTTCATCAGATTAATATTTAAAAAAGATATTGTCGTTACATATCTTTAGAAATAGAATACTTGCACTATTATGTATGTTTTCTATTTAAAAAAAAAGGCTTTTGTTCAGTAACAGTAAACGATACATTCCTGTTTACCTGCAACACAAGGCTTATCTAACCAAGTAAAGACCAGTTTTGTTTTTGAATTGTTTACATTAGTTTACAAAACAGTTGGTGGGCGAGGGATCCGAACTTTAACCTAACCGTAAAGTATTCAAACTGACGTGCTAAACCACACCAAATCTAAGCAAACATTTAACGGATCTTACCCTGTCAACGTGACATAACCCTAACCCTAACCCATCAGCGGTCCAGTCCCCGACCACCTATAGCGTGATGTATTCATCCCATTCATTCCCCCCACGAACGGTAACTCGATACAACGAAATGGTAAGTTTTTCCGCTTCGCTCCCTTGAACAGGTGCCTTGCTAATGCAGCAAATGACGCGCCATAACAATCGCAGACGTCCTTTTTGCTCTGATTCCAGTACCGCATTTTTTTTACACCTGTCCCCTATAACAAACCAGCCCGCTTAAACGTAGGCCACTTTAAACCTAACGGTGGCCCGATGGCCTGTCGTTGTTTAATGGCCCAGAAGATGGTATCAGTAAGCGAATTTTAAACGCTGGGCCTATAATGATGACTTTTTCGTCTAAACTTCTCGTTATACGAGAGTGTAAAAAAAAAAATGGGCATGAAATGACAGTCACCTTAGTCCTCGCTAGGGGGTCTCTTAAACGGGAGAGATCTGTATTTCATAAGGTGTGAATACTATTATATCTCTGAATTGAATGCGGACCCGCGGGGATTCGCTTCTTCAAAAGTGATACAAGAATTCTACAAAATCGTCTCCTGCATTAATAAAAAAAAAATCCATTTTACTTGTAAGAAGAGTTTTAGTTAAAGTTTTTTTTTCTTCTCTGAAAAGTGATATGCCGGTCGCCTTTCATCATGCGTGGCTGTCTTTTGAAAAAAAAGTTTGCATAAATTAAAAAATTTGACGAAGAAAAAAAAGAAATAATTTAATTTAGTCAGTTAGACGGGTGTTGGAATGACAATGCTTAGACAGAGTTGGAATTTGAAACTTTTTCTGCTCTGGTTTTTCCATCACTTTGTTAGGGACCCCCCCCCCCCACACACACCCCACACACACAATATACTCCGGCGCCTGAAGAATTTCTTCCGTGTTGACTCAATTTAAAGTATCATGTTCACGTTCGGATGCCAGACATTTTTTTTTGTCAAGACACGAACATTTAAATTATTCATGTGGAACTGGATTTGAATATTAACATTTTTTTTAGTATTACACAATATCTCCTCTCCCCCACCGGATATAACATCGCCCCTCCCCCCATAATAAAATAACGTATTCGACTTGTCAATCCACTAGACAGATGAAATTGTTCATGCCTCCTGTCTTTCTCATATTTTACAAAGCCGTGCCAATTTTTAGTATCAGGTGCTCATCAGAACAGGATTTAGGGAGGCGTCTTTTGAGCTCGCAGAACCGAACTCAAGAACTCCAAGTTAGTGATCATATGCTCTGTTACTTGACCAAAGCTACTTCCGAACTCAAGAACAACAAGTTGGTGATCATGTGCTCTGTTACTTGACCACAGCTACTTCCGAACTCAAGAACAACAAGTTGGTGATCATGTGCTCTGTTACTTGACCACAGCTACTTCCGAACTCAAGAACAACAAGTTGGTGATCATGTGCTATGTTACTTGACCACAGCTACTTCCGAACTCAAGAACAACAAGTTGGTGATCATGTGCTCTGTTACTTGACCACAGCTACTTCCGAACTCAAGAACAACAAGTTGGTGATCATGTGCTATGTTACTTGACCAAAGCTACTTCTGAACAAAAGAACTCCAAGTTGGTGATCATGTGCTCTGTTACTTGACCACAGCGCATTCCTTTCGAAAAAACAACAGTAACAAACAAACCAGCTCAAATAAGCTGCTCGTGTTCCATGAAACATAACAAATGAAATTGTTTACAAAGTAGAAAAAAACCTTCAACGACGATAAAGAATGAAAAAAAAATACATAAATACATAGGGAGTTAACATTTCACTTGCTTTATTTTGAATGTTTTAAATTAAGCTCTTTTGATCCAATAATGAGATACTATTTAATCTACTTTATTTTGAATGTTTTAGCTTAAGCTCTTTGTAACACATAAGGAATTAATATTTCAGTTGGTTTATTTTGAATGTTGGAGCTTAAGCTCCGAGATACCAATCTAGTAAAGGTCAGGTGTTCGCCACCGCCAAAGAAATTATCGGCATTTGTCTGAAGAGGTACCGTCACAACAGCAGACGGTAGGAATACGTGGGAAGATTCACACCTTGCCTATAACCCGAAAACGCAGAAACAGCGGAACTCTACTTCACCTGCCAAGTGGGTCGCCAGGTCTGAAAAAGGAGAACATTTTTTTTTTTACGTTACGTGTGTGAAACGTAGAAATGTTGAACTTCAATTGTCAAATCCAGAACGGCTTCATCCGCTTTTCTAAGTTGACGAGCGTGATACGTTATGTTATTTTGACGTCTAGAATTTATTTTAAACTCCTGGGAAGCCAAGAACTTCAAACTTTCCGTGCCGGTGCCGCGTGTGACTAGGGGTTTGTTTTAAACTGTCAAATACGGGGATGTTTAGACATCATTGGATATCATTATACATCATCGGATATCGTTAGACATCATTGAATATCGTTAGACATCATTAGATACCATAGGACATGTATGACTGACAACTTCCGCTGTTTCATGGTGTTGATGTGTTGTACATTCGAGCTGTGGGGGAAATGTAAGCAGGCTATTTTGAATACTGTGTCACGGTGTGGCCTAGAGATAGAGCGCTAGATTGCTGACCCGAAAGTTTCGAGTTCGAATCCGGGTTAAAAAATATATTTGCCTTTTGTTATAAAGTATTATATATATATATATATATATATATATATATATATATATATATATATATATATATATATATATATATATATATATATATAACATGTATTTATGAGGCATCTTCTCCCTGAGTTGGCCCTCGGGCATATACATAGATCTGCACGCCCCTGGGTTCAAGTAATTGAAACGTCCCTTGTGTCCATCCAGTTCTGATGGGTACCTAACTCACGTTAGAGAAAGTAAAGGCGGATGGGCATAGTGTTGACCACACTATCCTTTCAAATATACCGAGGTCACAGAAACAGATGAACTCTACTTCACTTACCCGATAGTCTATCAAGTTCGATAAGGGAATTTAACTATTTTCAATACTAAGTACGTAAGTTGGTAGTCGGTAGTTAACTGCTTACTTATCCTAGAATGTTAGTAGTTAACCACTTACCAATATTGGATACAAGAATGTTAGTAGTCAAAAAGATACTAAAATGAGTGATAAGTTGTTAGTCGTTAACTAAACACTGAACATTAAGCTGTTAGCATTTAGCTACTTCCTAACACTGTATGCTAAGCTGTAAGCAGTTAATTAATTACTTATCAACATAGGGTGCTTAATAGTTGGACATCGAATTTAAAACAACTTGGTAATCGGTGTGGTCGAGTCGGTAAAGCAAAGGTTGCCAAACTGAAAAGTCTCGAGTTCGAACCCTCGGGCAGATGAGGCTCGTTAGCTGGGGACAGCCACTCTTCTAGGAGAGACAACTCCAAAATCAAACAACTGCTGCCTTGTAGTTTGTTCTTGGTTGGACAAAGGCTATGGAAGCAAATCCAAAACGAAAAGCAGGCTGAAATCGGAGTCAATGACCTAAATGGTGCATAACCAGTTGACACGTATCCTTAATTGTGTTGGAGGGGGATCCCTTCCAACACTAAAATTAAGAACGCAGAAGAAGAAGGTAATCTATTGTTTATTCCAAGACGCCTTGATTATAGTTGAAAAGTTTTATAATCTGTAACGTTGTACCTACACCCTTGTGTATCAAATCCCCCCCCCTCTCTCAATCACAGACACGCCTATGATAGCTAGTGTGATCATCACCACAGAGCCACCAAAAAAAATCTGTTTTATTTATAATTCTATATCATCAAGTGAACCCGTGTTTCACCATAACAAGATAGGCAAAAAACTAAAACAAACAGTGTGTAACATAATTAAAAAAGCACAACAAATAACACGGTTTAACCCTTGGCGGACTGTAATCGCGTCTATCATCTCTGTTGAAAAAAAACACGCAGATACAAGAGGGTTAATAGACTGCACGCTCTAGATATACAGTTTAATACGGTTTGCTAAACAGAGGTATGAATAAGGAAGGAAGGGAGATTACTATCATTTGTACATATAGTTACCCTCCCTTGGATTCCAATTAATGACGACGAGAAGGGGAGATAAAAATGTACCGCGAAAAAAAGGGAAACAATCCAATTTTTTATTTAAAAATAAAAAATAAAAAAATGTAATTTTGTTTCGTTCTTTTTTTAAAAAATAAATTCTTACTGGGTGGTGGAGGCGTGGGTTAAATATTTAAAAGATAAAAAATGTGTTCGGAACGCGGGAGGCGTTCGAAGTAATCAAAAACAACAGCTCGATGCAAGATTATAATGTTGGGGCTAATAGAAACGAAACGAAATTTGTTTGTCAGTTTTGGGGGAGCGGGCGCTGGCAGAGGTAGAAGAAGGGAAATCGGTTGTGCTGTGGGGTATTTGTTTTTTTGTTTTTTCAAATTTAATTTAATCGGGGTTCGTCTCCGGACTTAGTGTCTCCCTTTTTATCAAAACATTTATTTGAAAAAAAAAAATTCAAAATCTTATCTTACTGTAATGGGGGACGTATTAAGTTTTTATTTCGGAGTTTTGATACAATGCGCAGATAGAATACAGACAAAATAATAAGGAAAGTGATAGCCTCCTAGGGACACGAAAACTATCACATGCTGCAATCATGCATATATATATATATATATATATATATATATATATATATATATATATATATATATATATATATATATATATATATATATATATATATATATATATATATATATATGCTGGTCGTTATACCTAGCCTAACCATAATCCTGAATGCTAACCTGAAATTCCCTAGTTTCAAATCCCTGGCTGTAGTCGGTAGGGCTTCCTTGAGTCCAACTCAGCTCTAATGGGTACCTGATTTACTCTAGGGAAAGTAAAGATGGCTGGCCATAGTGCTGAGCGAACTATCACTTCACATGCCGAGGTCACAGAACCAGGTCAACTCCACTTAACCTGGTCCATAATAGACTATAATCTCAGGTCTGATGGAGATTATTTCTTGAAGTCATTACCTCACAAAGCACTGAAAATACTGAAATTTTCCTGAAAATGTCAGACATTTCCTACATCACACCAACCTCATAACTACCTTATTACTGCCTCATCACTATCTTATTACTACCTCAATTGTACCGTACCATTATCTAAAAGCTACCATGCAAATAACTCTCAACTAATCACTACCGCACCACTACTTTACAACACCTCATTATTTCTTCTCAGAAGCACGCCATTGAGCCTACTCAGCTAAACGTGGTACTTTTCGTTGATTGGGAGAATATTATTTTTTCTTAAAAAGTTTAGCACTTGACCATAGCTATTTAATAATTTTTTTTTTTTTTGCTATCCTCATATTTAACTTTAAACAACACAATATAATTACATCAATTTCACAACAAACAACATACACAAATCAACAAAAGACCCAGACAATATCATGTGAACTGTTTATTCTATTAAAACCGCTTCAAGAACTTAGAAACAGCTGGTAAAACTTAATGGTTATTCTAGTCAAAACACAACAGACACAGACTTTCGTTCAACACACTTTGTATGTGGTTTTCTTTCTCAGGGGCAAAGACTACACACTCAACCACTTTCCCATTCTGACACACTAATGTCTTTTTCTAATCTATCAAATATCCATCTAATGTCTATTAAATGTATTTCAACCTTTCTTTAAATATTTAGTTAATTTCCAATTTCAATCAAGAGAAAAACAATCAAGTTTAGATCTACATTTCATTCTCCGAATTTCTATCTAATATCTATCTATTGTCAACAAAACGAAATCTCTTTTCATTTTCACCAAATGTCTATAAATTGTCCTCAAAATGTCCATCTTCTGTCCATAAAATTTTCAGCTGAGAAACACAGTTCTACCAAATGTCCATATTCCATTTACTCGTTTTTCAACAATGTATACATATATTTTTTGGCACTCTACCAACAAAATAAATATGCTTTTAATTATGCACTCATTAATTGCACTCGTTTGATTAAGACAATACATTTCAATGGCGATAGTATAAAAAAAAATTGTCTATAAAATATAGTCAAAACCTTCCCTAAACATTTTGTCAGGGCTGGGTTTATGGAATTAGAATGGTAATTGTTTTCATAAAATCATGATATATTTTAAAATATTTTATAAAGCTTATTTTAATATTAAAATTTTTTTATACATGATTTGCATTCAAAATGGTCAAAAACATGGCATGATTTATAAAAGTAATTAAAACATCATTGGTTAAGTTAAAAAAAAATTGGTCATGGCGTTTGGTCAAATCAGTATTACACAGCAACGAAGTCACTAATATATCTCATGTAATTAAATGTTAATTAACATATTATTTTAGTAACACAATGTTAAGAAATGTTTAAATATTTTTAAGGTAAAAAATGGTTTCGATAAACTCAAGGATTGTAGTTCTCAGATGGCATACTTGGTGTCGTACATTGTGTTCAAGTGGTGTCGAACTTTGTGTACATGTTGTGTCGAACTTTGTGTTCAAGTGGTGTCGTACATTGTGTACATGTGGTGTTGTACATTGTGTTCAAGTGGTGTCGAACTTTGTGTTCATGTGATGTCGTAGTTTGTGTACAAGTGGTGTTGAACTGTATGTAAAAGTGGTATTGTACTTTATGTATATGTGGTGTCATACTTTGTGTATATGTGGTGTCGTACTTTTTGTACATGTGATGTCGTTCTGTGTATTTGTGGTATCGTACATCATGTTTACTGGTACAGAAAGTGATAGAAATGGTAAGTGAAGTGAAGTACTTGAGATAATCGAACAAACGATCGGGAATAATCAGACTGACCCGGTCTCATGGGCGTATCAGATGGTAATCAATAGATAGGTTCAAAGGCTAATGTATTATGTAACAAAAACAACAATCTTTTTCTTTGTGTGTGTGTGTGTGTGTGCGTGTGAGGTTGCTAGTGTGTGAGAGTGAGAAGAAAGATGAAGGGTGGGGGGGGGGGGGGGGGGGGTTAGGTATATGTGAATTCCATTTGTAATATGCAGGATATCTGGGATCAACTTACATAAAACTTTGACAATGTGTACGTGTTCTATACACCATCCTTCTTCCTTTCTAACCACTTTTTTCTTAATATTGTTTTACTCTCATTATAACTGCCTCTACCCTCTATTATAACTGCCTCTACCCCCCCATTATAACTGCCTCTACCCTCTATTATAACTGCCTCTACCCCCCCCCATTATAACTGCCTCTACCCCCCCCCCCCCCCCCCATTATAACTGCCTCTACCCTCTATTATAACTGCCTCTACCCCCCCCCCCCCCCATTATAATTGCCTCTATCATCACTCCTATATCACAATGAAAACCCCAATAACAGTTACGGGCAGGATAAGCTTTCGAAAAAAAAAACCTAATTAATAATTAATTAGTCACATATGTGTTATTCGCTAAACAAGTTTCTTTTTTTTTTCTTCTTGATTAATTTTCTTAAAAAGTAATTCAGATCCGAATGTGGTTGTCTCCATATTTCATGGTCAGAATCTATGGAATAATTACACAGGAGTTTAAATGTTTCTATTATATAGGGGTGTGACGTCGGATACGGGGGGGGGGGGAGGACCATGTAAAGGGTATTTTAAATATAGATATAGATTTCTATTTTGGCTAGACAACGTGCAAGACTAAAATTAAATCTGAACTAATCACGCTCTTTTACGGTTTCAGTTTAGGTCAATGAATATTAGCAGCTAGCTATAAACTCGATTATTTATATTTCAATTAAAAGCGATGAATTCTATGGCATACAAAGAACTAAATTAGAAATTAATAACAGTTTTTTTCTTAGAGTTTATAGGATTGAAGAAAAATATTGTGTTGTTATGCATAAAATAATTCTAAAGAATTTCTTGTCCCTTGTAATCTGACGGGGAAATTCTATTTAGGAATGTACGAATAAAGTTCGTAGTCGCTTTTCTGCATGAAAGTATTAACTTTCGGTATTATGTTATCAAGACGCAAGAGAAACCGAAACAGTCAGATTGATTGTTTAATTAATTATCTAATTAATTATTTAATTACAAGATGGAGACACCTCTGTGAACCAGACGAAAAGTTATCAGCCAGACGTTTAAAAAAATGAGGTCACTAAACGTGACGTGTCTATCGGGTCAAAGCGACAAGTGGATCGGTTGCAATCTGTCGTACTAACACCGTCTGTCGTACTAACGCCGTCTGTCGTACGAGTGCCGTCTGTCATTCTTGTCTCATCCGTCGTAAAAGGAAAATCATCTGTCGTTGAATACTTTTTTGTCAAGCATCCTTTTTTTAAAATTAAACACGTGTGCACCTATACAGAAGTCGTACAAGAATCATTTGTTTTTATGATAACATCACTTTTTGAAGATTTTTTAGTTTTTTTTTGTGTGTTTTGGATTAAGCTTAATCTGATATATATTAACGAGGGTTAGTTCTAAAAATATCTATTCTTTAGTATCTAATCTGATTGCAGAAGAAGGATAAAGGAAAAAAAAAGGGGGGGGGGGGGATGAATTTTATGCAAATTTTCATTTTTAATAATATTCAAGAAATAAAAAAATAAAACACCACTGGATATGACCAAAAGTAGCAACCATTCTGTTGTGAATGACTGCTGACAGTGGCTTACCACTGAAACTTCATGACCAACTACACATGCCCCGCGTGACGATTGGGGGTCTTACAGTAGCTGGGTTATCGATGCTGTAGTCTTAGTTATCTCACAATGGAAAGTGCAATGAAAGATAGTGGCTAGCATACCGTCTGAACCTACAGATTTTATAGTCAGTTGATAGCGGTCGATTTTTTACACGCAGATATACATACATATGTTCATATATATATATATATATATATATATATATATATATGAATGTATATATACATGTACTTAAATGTATACATATATACATATGTATATATATATATATATATATATTTAAGTACATGTATATATACATTCATATATATATAAATATAAATATATATATATATATATAAATATATATATATATATATATATATATATATATATATATATATATATATATATATATATATATATATATATATTTATATAATATATATATATATACACATGTATGTGTTTATTCGTATACACGTACAAAGCACTGAGAGTGAGGGTCTACATAATATTAAAGCTTACAATATGTTTGGATTTGTAACTTCACAATTTCATTTAGCGTTGAGAAAAAGTAAAAATTTTAGTTAATAATTATTTTTATTTAATTAGTTATATTTATTTATATTAAACAAAACAGGATAGTATTGATGTAGTAATAGATTCACAAGTTTAGTAAAATGTGGGTTGACTTCCCATTTAACAAAAACTTCGAAAACGTTTAAGAAAACAAAATTAAACGCACACAGTGGATACAAACAAAATGGACGAACATCACGGTGTAAATGGAAACCAATTAGTTTAATTAATCAATTGAGCACAAATCTCACGCTATAGGTTTAGAGAAGAAAAATCTGAAGTACAACAGCTAAATGACAACAGCAGCCTTAAAAGCTTTAACACATTTTTTTAAATAGTTGCTGTTGTGGAGAAAAAATATTGTTTTTTTTTCTAGTGCAAAAATGAGCATAGACACACACAGACACACACAAACATTCACAGACACACATGCTAAACACACACACAGAAAACACACACAGATCATACATTTATACAATCAAGCACACACACACCTACACACTCAATCCAGTTGGCACCGAGTAAAAATAAAACATTACAAATCTAAAGGCAACTCTGATTCGCATATAGACGCGACGCACACCGAATTTTTGTAAATATTTTTATTATCGTTCAAGGCGGGCTGCAGTTATTTTATAATTTTCAAGCTAAATTTAGAAAAAATGATCTACAGCAAGTCGCGGATGATAAGCATTGGGGAGGGATATTAGTTTTTATAACTTTCTAATTTATGGCGTTGTTTTCACTGCAGTGAGACTATGGGTGTCTTGGTTTTATTTCTTGTTTTACATCGACTTGAATATATTGCATGTCTGGGTAATGTTAATACTGTTGTAAAAGTTTTCAAAATCTGCATAGGAAATGTAATATGGATGTCAGTTTTTGAATTGCTGCTTAGGTAATGTAATATGGATGCCAATTTTTGCATTGCTGCCTAAGTAATGTAATATGGATGTTAATTTTTGCATTGTTTCCTGGGTAATGTTAATTCTGTTGTAAAAGTTTTGAATAGGTGCCTAAGTAATGTAATATGGATGTTAATTTTTGCATAGGTGCCTGGGTAATGTTGATGTTGATATTAATATTAGCAATAAGTGCCAGGGTAATGTTAATGTTGATCTTAATTTTAGCAATGGCTCTCTGGGTAATGTTAAGCTTGATGTTAATTTTTGTATGAGGGTCTGGTAATGTTAATATTGATTTAAATTTTAGATTTGGGTGCCTGGCTAATGTTAATCTTGATGTTAATTTTTATACGGGGGCCTAAGGTAATGTTAATATTGATGATGATTAGTTGTAAATAGTTTATTTGGTTACCATTTTTATTGCCGAATTCCCCCCTCCCATCCCCACGCCCAACGAGCTATATGAATGAATATAATTGATATTTTAGAGAAATGGACACAGAGGCGTAGCGACCCTTCCCGGCGCCCGGGGACATACTTTCAATTTGGCGCCCCCTTGGGAGCAAATTTTCGATTTGCACCCCCCCTCGAACTTTCGATTTGCACCCCCCTCGAACTTTTCATTTGCACCCCCCCCCTCAAACTTTCAATTTGGCGCCCCCCCCTAAGGTCGGCGCCCGGGGACATATGTCCCCGCCCCCCTCGCTACGCTACTGAATGGACATTAAGGAAGTAAAATAAAGCTACAAGTTTAATTTATTTTAGGGCATCATTAAGTCTTGATTTGTCTTGTGCTAAAGGGTCGCATGTGGATGACGTCACGCACACAGTGGGGGGTGGGGGGGGGGATAACAATGAGGAGGTTCTTAGTTTGTGACAATGTATGTTGGGTGTGGGGAGTTTCTGATAAGAAATATGATAGCATACATCTTGTACCAGGCCAAATTTGGTTTTATAATATTTCGAAACGATAATGAAGAGGGTGGGGTTGTGGTATTTGAAATAAAAAGCTACCGTACTGTCATATCTTAAAAAAAAAACAACAACACCCTTTACATAAAGAACGATTTTGTGGGTGTGGTACGCTTAGAAATAAGAAGTAAAAAAATATAATTAAGTGCCAATCATACTACTGTTGAAATCCATCAACCATACACATATTTTAACGCAGATGTTTTAGGGAAATAGATTTTTAAATAAATAGCATAAAAACCCAATACATGTAAATTCACGCAGTCAGTTTAGAAAAAAAATTAGTTTAATTATGTATATTAAAAATAAATACAAGGGCGCAAATGACCCAATCACATGCGTTAGTTTGAGTAGTGTTGGTTATATACACGTTTCTTGATACTTTTCACGCTACATTCACATTATAATAAAAAAAAATTAATCACAAAACACTCTGTTTATATAACTAAACTCACGAGAAGCAAAATAGCCAGAATGATTATTAGTCTATTGGCAAGGTTATAGAATGAATCGTTATCAAAACTATTTTTATTTTTGACGCGTGTATTTCATCAGAAAGTAATACCACATCGGATGTTGGTTTTTTGGGTTGTGGTCAGTGAACCGTCACGTTGAAAAAATCTCGCGATGTGGTTCCGGTAGACTGGCCACCGGCTCAGTCTCGGGGAAGGACTGCGCCTCGGCCGGGCTGCAGTGCATTCTCCCAAAGGGGTAGATGCCGTGTTGGAGGCTGTTGGGTATGGAGGGCGTCGCCTTGCTTATATCGAGTGAGTTTCTTGCCGTTGTATCACATAAGTTCGCGAGGTTTGATTTCGAGTCTCCGTGTTCTGTTAGAGAGGTTTCTGCTGACGTACTAGAAAGATGAGGGTTCGGAGAGTAAGATGATTTCATTAAGTCTTTTTCTGTTTTAACAGAGTACGAGAAATCCGGTGAGTTCTTTGGCGTGGAGGTTCGGAGTGGGCAGGAGTCCGAACCTGGCGTGGAATGAGCCTTATCGGCCCGGCTTACAGATCTTTCTTTGGGTTTGTTCGGCGACCGGACAGCTTCGTCGGCCGTGCTCGGCTCCGGGAAAACCGGAGCGTCGTGTCGGTAGTGGTGGTAGTTGTTGTTCTCCGGCGTGGGGCTCGACTGGGCGTGGAACCTGGGGTACTCACGGGCCCACCTGCTCAGACCTTCCACGGCCGAGGCGGTCTCCGAGTCTTTGTGAGCCTCGTCCTCCTGCTCGTCGGTTTGATCAACTTCAATATCGTTGTCGAAGTCGACGGTAGACTCGTCGTAGGAATCGTGGCTTTTCTCGTCGCCGTTATCATCGAAGCTCATGTTCAACAAGGTGTTGAAATCTGCTAGAGGATTTTGCGGTACACATGATCCTGTTTTCCAATGCGTCTTGAGACCGCTTCTGCTGATGTATTTTCTATTACACTGAGAACATTCAAAAGGTCTTTCGTTTGTGTGTAATCTTCTATGAAGTTTAAGATGGACGAATTGGGTAAATTTGGCATTGCAACATTTGCAGTGGAAAGGTTTTTCTCCCGAGTGAAGGCGCATGTGAGTCTTAAGGTTACTGGTAGAGCTAAACCTCTTATCACAGACCTGGCATTTGTGAGGCTTTTCACCTGTGTGGACGAGATTGTGTTTTTGCAGGTGAGCAAGTTGCGTGAAGCCTTTGCCGCAGGTTTGACAAACAAACGGACGCTCACCTGTGTGCGTGCGCAGGTGGACTTTTAAGTTGGACAGCTGGCCGAACGTCTTGAGACAGACGTTGCATTCGTAATGCATTTTGCCGTCTTTCTTTTTCAGAGGGTAGGGAAGATTTCTGTAGCCTCGCGAGCCGAGATGCGAGTTGTTTGATTTTGGTTTGGTTAAGTTCAGACCTTTATCGGGGTAGGTTGGCGATGGAGGGACTGTTTGCTCTGAAGGAGAGGTTTGTTCTGCAGACGGATAAGGCGGGTACATTCCTACAGGCCAGTTTGGGAGAGATGGATAATGGGACACGAGTTGTTGGTAGAACGGGTTCATCTGGAAGATGTTCGGTAACCCTGGCAACCCAGGCATGGGGAGGGGCGGGTTGTGTAGCATCATGGATGCGTTGAAAGCCGAATGTTTCATGGCTGGCAGGAATCTGGACACAAGGCTCATGTTGTCCGGTTTAACTGGACCCATCAGCGACCCGTACGGTCTGTCTATCATCAGACTGGGAGGGTAGAAGTTCCCGAATTTAAACATGTGAAAGGGCGAGAGGTTAAAGTTCTCGGGCAGACGCTCCACGGGTTTTGGTTTCTCGGGTGTGTAGTTTTGCTTGGGGCTGGGGTTGTTCTTGATTTCTGTGATGGTTGGCGTGTGGGGCGGGTGGGAGAACAACCCGTTTTGGGGTTGAAACATACCCGGATGGAACTCCGGAGGTCCCTGTTTTTGCATCTTTTTGAGCAAGAGATGCTCGATGATGCCGGAATTTCGTTTAGAAGGGGACTGGAAGGGTTTGAACCCGGCGCTCTGGTGTGCCATAGGGGGCGCGTCACTCTGGTGCGGACTTCTGGATCTGTGAGACTTCTGGAAATAAATCAATTCCTGTTCAGTTTTACACAGTAAAAACACGGGTACGAAATAAAATGTCAATAAAAATAAATCTAATTTGCTTTTAGATAGTGGATTTGTATTGAAACAAGCTGAAATTTTACGTATTTTTACTGGACAATCAAATTTTGTGAGTTCCTATAGCTAATAATGGATTCAACAAAAGACTAAAATAAAAAAATAATACGACAAAAAGTAGTCACAGTATTTTTTCAAAAAACTTGTTATTAAAAAGACAAACTCTACTTCTACCACCCACGCAATAGAGGATCATAGAGGGAGCACATTTTTAACACACTCAGAAGGCCGAATAGACAGGCTCTTCAATGCGATTTTTAGGGCAAAAGAAAACGAGAAAGAAATACCCAAAGAAGCGAATTGGAAAGTGCCACAAGAAAGCTTCAGAGAATTCAATCTGCTGGATAGACTTTGGCCTAAATCATAGTTGGACGACAGGCCTATGACTTCTAGTAGCACACTTTGACGTTTTAGCAGAGACAGTCTTTTGTAAAGGTATCTTATGTTTCTATCGTCTTACCTATACTATATAGCATGGATTCCAATTTGACTTCACAATTAATTTAGTGTTTTGTTAAGCGTCTAATCTACGGCTTGCATAACACTTCAAGGTTACAACGGAGTCAGTATTTTGTAAAGTGTTGCAGCGGAGTCAGTGTTTTGTAAAGTGTTTTGAGAAGAGTCTAACCAACAGCTTGCATCACACTTTAAGATTACAACGGAGTCAGTGTTTTGAATAGCGTCTTACCTACGGTTTGGTTAAGGTTCTGTGTGTTTTGTCATTGTTTTGTAAAGCGTCTTACCTGTGGGGTGGTTCTCTGTGCGGACCGCCGAGAACTCGGCCGTGGCGATCTCCTGTCCGCGTCCCCCGAGTGGTTTTCTCTGGACTGGTGGTAATTCTCCTGTTGTGGGTGGTCGTTGTATTCATCCACACGGGTGTCGTAACTATGAGGTGGGATTTCCTTCCTGACAGGGGAAGGTAAATCTCGCGGCGACCATATTGTTGCTTCCCCAGAAGGTCGTGCAGGTCTCTCTGGAGAGCGTCGTTCAGTTTTTGGAGTAAGTCTTGCATTGTCTTCGTGTCTTTCTCTTTTAGCGATGCTGAAATCCAGAATAGGTGAGGCGTCTTCTGAACTAGGTGCGGGAGGGTTGGATTTTATTAGCGGGGGTGGGGGGTTGGATAAGTACGTGGGTTGGGAGCTTTGAAGAAATGGGAATGAGGGCGGGTATGTGAATGGAGGAAAGGTCAGTTTAGTTGGTGGAGATTTGGAAGATAATCTTTCCACGTTAGGGTTGTCCGGGGTTTCCGGGGTGGGGTGAATCAGGGGTGGGGTAGGGCGCAGGGGTACACGGGGCAAGGCTGGGTGTGGGGCTAGAGGGGTCAAGGACACATCTGTGACGGAAGGTTTGTTGAGATGGTCGCTGTTGGTCATGTTACCCTGAATGCGATGGTAGAGTCTGTTTTCTGTCGGCAGGTCTGGAAAGATACGAAACAACAATTCCTTGTTTAAAATATAATGTAAACCACGGTTTTGAGGAGGACATAGGTTTATTGCATGATTTACGAACACTCAGATCTAATTAGTACTTGACATAATTTGCGTGGAGTGTAGGAGGCGAGTCACATTGGCTAAAGTGTCGCAATGGCTGGAATGTGTACATGTACTTAAATACATGACACAGTTCCTTTACAAAATGGACACAAAAAACCCTTTAAACATTATAATTATCGTAATCAATGCATAAAAAAACAAAAACAAAAAACAAAAAGGGTTTTTAAGAAAGCTACACAAGATTTGTATTATTTTAAAATAGTCGCTGTATGAAATATAGAGCAAGATAATGGTTGAGGCCATACCCTCTACATGGAGTAAAGAGTACTAAGTCAGGTAAGACAAGTCAGTTAATCAAATACAAAATTTAAATATTAAACGCACATCAATTTGTTATATATATATATATATATATATATATATATATATATATATATATATATATATATATATATATATATATATATAGTATGTATATTGGAGATAGTTTGACACCCCACCGAGTTACACCAAAACATAGAAAGTGACGTAACATAACTAGCATGGCCTGTCCCCCTCACCTGCCTCCAGCAGTACCCACTGATTGTAATCCTTCATGGTTACACTCCGAATACACGTCCCCTAACTTAGGTCCGGTCCATCCGTGGCTAGAGAGAATCGATAAGTGATCGATACAGCGCGATCACGTTTAGTGGCCCGTGTTATCTCTCCCAGACGACTGGTTATCGTCTGAAGATGTCTGGTCACCTGTTATCGTTTTGGTCACCCGCTATCGTCTGCTCGCGATTTTAGTTATCCGAATTTTTATTTTCGTTTTTTTTTTACCGTAAAACTTACAATTTTCAACGGGTGTGAAATTGTTTGTTTAAAATATTTTACTGAGCATTTCAGTATGAAAGGATAGTGTGGTCAGCATTTTGACCAGCCACCTTTACTTTCCCTAACTCAGGTACCCATGAGAGCTGAATGGAAGCTCTACGAACTTGAACCCGTATTCGAACTCGAGACTTTATGGTTAGCAGTCGCATGTTCTATAATTCGACCACACCGTCCCGTTAGCATAAATAACATTGTTTTAAGGACATGGGCGGGTGTACTTTTCGTCATAAATCCACTAAATCATCGATTTCCATCTTTTACTTGATCTATACAGAATAACCATCGTTGAATCTAAAAATGACATTGTTATGACCCTAAAAACAGTATTTAATTATGAAAAACCGGGTTCAATGTAGTGTGTACATGGTCTTTTGTTTAATTTTTTGGTAAAAATAGCAATTTTTCGACCTAGAAAAGTACTATTAGGCTTCGCGGAAACCTAATGTGTTTCATATCAATGGAAAGGCCGTGACCTCCTTTCTTTATTTGTTCTAAAATTAAATGACCAATCAAAATACATATTTTAATGTGATTATTTTTCTACGTCATAAAGTTGTTTATTTTACTCAGTCGGGTTTTTCCGGTATGCAAATTTTTGACCTCAATTTTTTCATTGGCATACGACGGCGGAAGCTAGTTAGCGATTGGTCGTTTCGCTTCGGGAGTAAACATTCCCTTAGTTTCAGCGCGTTGCTAAGTTTGATCTAGTTTTGTTTCTCTAAGCTTCTGTAAAATACTTACATTATTTTAACATATAATTATTTCAATTAAATATACTATTAACAGTTTAGATTAGTTTGTGTGAATTATCATAAGCAGTGAGACGATTTAATTTGTTTCTCTTTCGATAATGCGTAGAACAAAATACTCGCTAAAAATAGATACACACATCTAACTAATTTACTAAAGCTAGGGCTCGTCCGAATGCAACTGATTGCAGCTACCTCTACTAAATCTAGCACTATTCAGACAAGCACTGGTGCAGATGTAATATGCACATTTACTAAGAAACTGCGGCAATGTAAGACACAGTTTTTACAGACAGAAGAAAGCACTGTTACTTCTAGTACTAGTAGTACTAATTGTAAACCACAGCCGTGCAGAATTATTGTCGACTGTGATTTGCTTCTTGATGTTATCAATACATCTCCTCGCACACTGTGATGTAGTGGCTACTATTGATGAAAACAGTGTAAAGGGTTTGCTTCAAGCATGGTGTGGCAGTAATAAAAATGTTGTAAACCGTAAGTATACAACTGCAAAAGAATCCAGAACAAGGTCTTTCACAATAAACAAAGACGTCTTATCATAATTGGCTTTAGACATGAGACCATGCAAAATATACTGCTGTTTCTGTGATAGCATAATTCAATTTTGGGCCCAGGCATGCTATGGCATTGCTGTCAAAAGAAGGAAACCATAGTCGAGGACCCAGTGAAGACGCGAAAAAAGACGCCATGACAACAGCTTTACTACAACTCTCGGTAAAACAAACAGCGCCAGAAAAAAAGAAAACTAACAGCCGAACAAGCTCAGAAGGAATATACTCAGCAGCACCATACTTCAGGCTATAAATGTGGTCGATTTTAGTGACATACAGCGATAAATGTTCATTTTTTGCAACTTTTTGTTAGTTTTTTGCGTTTTTCTCAGTTTGATGTTTTTTTGTACAATTGTTGAAATAACTTTGTTAATAATTATCAGAACTGAACTAAATTTGCTCCAGTTACTCTTTATATATGTTCAAAGAAAACTGATAGAACACTTTTGGAATTTTTGTAAAAAAAAAAATTTTGTTGTTGAAATAGTGAAAAAATTGGACGAAATAATGAAATTTTTACAGTAATGTTTTTAAAAAAAAAGTAAAAAAAAAACTATTTTCTTTTTTGAAAATGTAATCTATCAGAAGTCTTAAACACATGTGTCTGCAGACTATATTAAGCTTTCATGAAATTTGAACAAACCATTTTTGAGTTATTTCCATTTAAAAATCGTCAATAAAATCCAATATGGCCGCCGTCACCATGGCAACGGAAGATTTAAAAAATTAAAAAAAATATTTTTATGCTTAACTCTTTGAGTTATAACTATTAGCCAAGTATTACATCTTTAGACTCGGAAATAAGGAAGTTGGTACTCATCACCCGCCCATGCCCTTAATCAAATTGCAAAAAATGGGATTGCGTTCTTCGAATTTAATACACTATACTGTATGTATATGATTGTATGAAAGGGATTGTATATGACAGATTAGATGTATGAATTTTCTAAATTAATGATGTTAATTAATTGATTTAAATTTTTTGAATAAAATATGTTTCATAATATATGAGTGTATGAATATGATTTTAAGAATGTGATTGTATAAAAGGGTGGTATGAGATTGTGTAAATGGGATTATATAAAGAGGGATAGTATATGATTTTGTAAATGGGATTGTATAAAAGGATTGCATGACGTTATGTGAATGGTTTTGTAAAAAAAAGGATAGTTTGGGATTTTTCGAATGGGATTGTATAAAAAGGGATAGTATGGTATTGTGTGAATGGGATTGTATAAAAGTGTAGTATGTGATTGTGTGAATGAGATTGTATAAAAAGGGACAGTATGGGATTGTATGAATGGGACTGTATGGAGAGACGCCACCACGGGAGTGCCCGCCGCACAGGGCGCGGGCGTAAGCTATGTATGACATTAATGGTCGTTCTGCTCACTCCCACCATATTCGCACATTATCGTTGCTCGTTCATCATTGCTAGATACATTTAACATGTCCCCGTAAACAAAAACTACCCCTGCCCAGTGGTGTAGGTCGGTGTGTGGGTGTGGGGTGGACGTGTGTGTGGGGGTGGGTGGGTGGGGGAGGATGAGATACAATGAGATAACTAAGAGAAGTCAGAAGCGCGTTTAAGTACGCAATAAACGTCACAAGGGGAGATAAACGTGGATTTCCTGTAGGAACTCTGTCGAGACGTTTGTTATTGGGGTACAGGAGGTAGAGTTATGATGGCCGGTAAAGTTATGATGGCTGGTAGAGTTATGATGGCCAGTAAAGTTATGATGGCCGGTAAAGTTATGATGGCCGGTAAAGTTATGATGGCCGGTAAAGTTATGATGGCCGGTAAAGTTATGATGGCCGGTAAAGTTATGATGGCCGGTAGAGTTATGATGGCCGGTAGAGTTGTGGCCGGTAGAGTTGTGACTGGTAAAGTTATGATGGCCGGTACAGTTGTGGCCGGTAGAGTTGTGACTGGTAAAGTTATGATGGCCGGTACAGTTGTGGCCGGTAGAGTTGTGACTGGTAAAGTTATGATGGCCGGTACAGTTGTGGCCGGTAGAGTTGTGACTGGTAAAGTTATGATGGCCGGTACAGTTATGGCCAATAGAAATATGATGGCCAGTAAAGTTATGATGGCCAGTAAAGTTATGATGGCCGGTAGAGTTATGATGGCCAGTAAAGTTATGATGGCCGGTAGAGTTATGATGGCCGGTAGAGTTATGATGGCCGGTAGAGTTATGATGGCCGGTAAAGTTATGATGGCCGGTGGGGTTATGATGGCCGGTGGAGTTATGATGGCCGGTAGAGTTATGATGGCCGGTAGAGTTATGATGGCCGGTAGAGTTATGGCCAATAGATATATGGTGGCCAGTAAAGTTATGATGGCCGGTAGAGTTATGATGGCCGGTAGAGTTATGGCCAATAGATATATGATGGCCAGTAAAGTTATGATGGCCGGTAGAGTTATGATGGCCGGTAGAGTTATGATGGCCGGTAGAGTTATGGCCAATAGATATATGATGGCCAGTAAAGTTATGATGGCCAGTATAGTTATGATGGCCGGTAGAGTTATGATGGCCGGTAGAGTTATGATGGCCGGTAGAGGTATGATGGCCGGTAGAGTTATGATGGCCGGTAGAGTTATGATGGCCGGTAGAGTTATGATGGCCGGTAGAGTTATGACCAGTAAAGTTATGGTGGCCGGTAGATAGAATTATACGTTGAAAAGTATATAAATAAAAAAAGTAAATTTCATATAGCACAACCGTAAAGGGACGGAATGGCCTAGCGGTAGAGAGCTGGACTGCTTACCCTTAAGTATTGAGTTCGAATCCGGGTTCAAGTCAGTAGACCATCCCTGAGTCCACCCAGCTCTGATACTTTCGGGTAAGTAAAGGCTTCACATGCCGAGGTCACAGAAACAAGTGAACTCTAGTTCACTTGCCCCGTAGACCGTCAGGTTTGAAAGGGAACTTTCCTTACAATCGTAAAGTGACATATTCCGAGACATTATATCTAAAGAAAATTGCCTGTCTGATATGCCAAGAGAGACTTTCTCCGACTCAAACTAATATTCCAATAGGGCTTGTAAGTATCTTTGCTTCTCTTACTTAAAATTTGAAATCTCGTTAGCCATGGTCAGGTGAATTCTCAAAGATCATTATCAGCTTTTACGGTTTTAAATAACTTAGCAATAGCGTAAGTAACTTTTATTTCTTTCTTACCGATTTAATAAACATATTCACAATTGGTTTGAAAAATACCAGCTGGATAGTATGATAAGAAGTTGGTGACCTACTTACAAGCCCTATTGGTATTTCAATTTGTGAGCATATACTAAAACAACTAGCAAAAAACGTTTATAAATTTTAGAAAATGTTTTTTTTTCAACATATTTTTTTGTCTCCAACAGAAAGTTTGGCATTACCAACACTTCAGACTCCCGCGATATCTGTCGCGAGAAATGGCGCTTTATCTCGCGAGAACGGCGGCCATGGAAAGCCATTACGGTGTACCGTCAAACACGCTCCAACATGGCTGACTCGCGATTTCCTGTTTCCCTCGAGTTGGTTGTTTTTTTTATATCAAGCACGAGAGGAAGTTTTGCCGTCTGCTGACACCTGCTGCTTAGGGTGGGGGTGGGGGTGGGGGTGGGAGAAAGGCTAGCACTTGCAAAATGGATGGAGTCGGTTCTAGAGCAGGGCGTACAGACGTGGGACCGTTGCTGATAACGGGATGGGGAGGGGGTCGGGTTATGTTTTTAGGACCTCGGATAATTTCAGCCAAAGAGATAGATCATTCCTCGCCTCGCACTCGCGATAGAAGGGAAAAATAGATGCGCGTCTCAAAGTTTCACTTCCATTAATTTAGTTAGACCAAAATACGTTATTCAAATATAATTTACATTAATTTACTTACACGAAAATATGCTATTCAAAATTTAACTTGAATTAATATATTTAAACAAAAATGCGCTATTTGAAATTTCACTTCCATTAATTTCTTTTTAAAAGCTTTTTCAATTTAAAAAAAAAAAAGAAAGAAAAAAAAACCATTTTATCTCTGTGTCTGTTTATCATTTAAATAGAAGCAAAGACAATAAAAAAATCTCATTAGGTCATAATCATCAATCATTTCTGTACATTTGATAAAAAATTCTATTCATAAGCGCACCCCTATTAAAGTAAAACTCACCGTATCATATTTTACTATTCTATTTTGAAGATTACATCCTTAAACAATAGCAAAAACAAAATTTATGTTTTTCATTTATACTTTTCTTTTTATGTGGATTTATCCACTAAAAACTGTAAAATAAAAAGTCATTCATTTTTATTGCTTTTCTATTTCCCCATTAACATCTCCAACACGAAACAATCCGACCATAACCAACCAAGAACTATGTTGTCTCCCATTTTATACAGATCCATACGCCATAGTTTCCAAAAATATAGCTATCCAACACGAAAATAAATGCGTAACAAAATAAACCGGTAGTGATCTCCCCTAAACTTTCTCGAATATTCTTATATAAAACAACAGGGGATGGTAACTGGGGATATAGTTATGATTTTTAATCCATTTTAAATACTTAAACTTTTAAAAATAGAATAGAATCTCATAAAAAAAACATTGCGCACCAAGCAAACGCCGAATAAAAACGCGTATAATAGTGCGCAATATTATTAGTACTTTAAAAATTTACATTAGTTTTTTGAGAAATCGGAAGTAGCGTAAATTACTACTTCCAGTCAACGGAAATTACTCAAAATTTAACAGAAGGTAGAGAATTAGATCTTTTACTTACATGTGAAATTTCATTTATCTATCTGAAATAGTACTCAAGTTATAGGCTTTTGAAAAATTCAAAGTAGGAAAAGTACCACTTCCGGTTATCGGAAATCGCTCAAAAGTTGATACGGATCTACGATTTTGATAAAATACTTATATATGAAATTTCATCCACCTAGCTGTAACGGTACTCAAGTTATCGTGTTTACACACGGACAGACAGACAGACAGACAGACACACACACACACAGACATACGGACAAGATTGCAAAATTATGTTTTTCCGTATCAGTGAGGTGTAAAACGTCGAGATTTGTAAAAATCTCGATTTTTTTTTTTTGCACGATTACAATACTTTCTCTATACTACGTATATACGAGAAAGTAAAAACTCAGTTTTACAAATCTTTAAGATTTATATTTTTTTAAATAAAAGTTTAAAAAAAAAAATTAGATTTTGGTGCTAAAACTGACTTTAAAAAAAAGATTTCCCTGAATAAATCAACTTTTGTCGAGTTGTTGAATTATTTAAATTTAAATTTGATATTTACCTTATCTGCATTGAACATTTCGATTTGCTGTTAAAATTATCGCAAGTTTTGGCCTATAAAGGTAACTGTGTCTTCATTATGCCTATATCATAGTCTTTCTCTCCATATATATATATATATATATATATATATATATATATATATATATATATATATATATATATATATATATATATATATATATGAGCACAGATTTTTATCACGTATCAAGTAAGGGATATCACTTTCCCAATTTTGGTGTCGCACACATTACGTCCCTTACTGAATGCTTTACTGGAACGATTTTGCAGTTATCAGCAGAATGTTATTTCAATTTTCAATGTGTGTTTTGTGTGGGAGAGGTGTGTGAGAGGTGACTGATATGTGTGTGGGTTGTAGGGGTGCTATGGGGGAATTGGTTGAAAAAAAACTATTTTTAAATTTTAAAAATGTTTAATCAAATAAAATATCATTTTACAAAGTGTCACATTAATTGGGAACGTGTATGACATTAAAACCTCATTATCGAGGACGGGGGGGGGGGGGGGGGGTTGCTGTGGTTATGTCATAGCTTATGGAATGTACGTCAGAAACCGACACCGACACCACGACCTGGTGGTCAGGCAAGCGGAACGTCGTTGACGCCAGTTACGGGTAGTGCCCCCCCCCCTCCCTTTTCATGGTTGTATGGTTAGATCTGTATCATGGCAATCATCTCGCCACATAAATGTGCTACTGTTATTTTCTTGGCTGGGTGTATTAGGCTAGATACACCAGCCACTGTCTGCTGAGTTTAAAAGGATATCTCTTTGTCTGCCTTTCGCTTTTTTGTATTTTGAAGAATTTGTGGAGAAGAGATTCTTGAAACAGAATATTTTGTATATTGACAATTTTGTTGAGAAGAAATTCTTGAAATATAGAATTTTTTGTATATTGAAGATTTTGTTGAGAACGAATTTTTGAAGCATGGTATATTTGAATATTTGTATATTGAAGACTTTGTGTAGAAGAGATTCTTGAAGGATGGAATACTTTTTTATGTTAAAGAATTGGTATCGAAGATGTTCACGAAAAGGGGAATATATTTTGTTAATAGTCTTCAAACGGGTAGTTTTAGTATCATGAAAATTAAAGACAATTACAGGTACATGTGGACGTTTCGACCCAAGGTCTTCGTCAGCACAAATAGCGTGGTTAAAGTCTAGACAAAAATGACAGTAGCGTCATCTTGGAGTAAGCTCAAAAGTGAAAACAAGTCTTGTCTGAAGGCAAAGGTATTTAAAGAAGAGACGCGTTTTAATGGGATCTCTTCCTTTCTTGATAGCATTTTCAAACCAAGAGTTGAAGCGTTACAATTGTATCTTATGCGGTCATTACACGATCATTACACGGTCATTACACGGTTATTACACGTTCATTATACGGTCTTTACACGGTAATTAAACTAGCATGTCTGATGTTTAATAGGAAAAAAGCGTGCTCGTACGTGAGAGCGTATGACTCCTAACTCCAAAAGTTCTCTCTAGGAGAGAAAACTCCGAAATAAAACAAAAGCTGCCTTGCAGATTGTTCTGAGTGAAAGTAAATCCAGAAGGAAAGCAGGCTGAATTCGGAGTCAAAGGGCTATATATATATAGCCCATAACATTTTCACTCCTAATTATGTTTACAAGAAAAGGAAATATCCTACAATATTACAATTAAGAACGAAGAAGAAGAAGAAAAAAAGTAAAAAAATTATAATGAAATAAAAATCCAAGAATTAAAAACGAAGAAGAAGAAGAAAAAAAATAAAAAAAATAAAAATGATAGTGGAAGAATTAAGAACGAAGAAGAAGGGAAAAAGTAAAATAAAAATGATAATAATATAAAAAAACAAAGAATTAAGAACGAAGAAGAAGAAGAAAAAAAATAAAAATAAAAAAAATTATAATGAAATAAAAATCCAAGAATTAAGAACGAAAAAGAACGAAAAAAAGTAAAAAAAAAATGATAATGATATAAAAATCCAAGAATTAAGAACGAATAAGAAGAAGAAAAAAAAAGTATATAAAAAAATGAAATAAAAATCCCAGAATTGTGACTTACATTTCTCCGCTACTGAAGGCGAACTCTTCAGCCTGTCCGAATACTCCAGCGAGAACCAGAAAAGTAGTTCCGTGTTGGGCTGAATGGGGCGCACGGTGTAGAAGTAGATGTGGGCGCCGTGCTGGCAGGCGATGACGTTCTGCTCCTGCTCCGAGGGCGCCAGGTTCATGAAGTGCTGCCAGCTACAGCGGTCAGGGTCGGTGATCTGTACCACGTGGTCTAGGGCGCCATCTTTGTAGATCTGGGAATGGGAGACAGATCATGTGGCTTTATTATTTTTTTATTATTTTTTTCTTTTAATATAGACCGTGTATATTATTTATTATTAAACGAGCCGACCCGCGGCGTATCATACGCCGCTATTTAGTTGTTTTTTCAACTTTTCAGTAATTCATAATTTGTGATTTCGACAGTACCAATGCTGCCACTGAAAATATTTGCTTTAAAACACTAAAACCCTCCTTTCCCCCAACCCCTGCCCCATCCCCTCGTGAAAGCAGCCTCCTCTTAGTTACCTCCCCTTAGTTAAAATCGTTTCAAACTAAATTATCGGTCCCTAATAGCCGTCACTAAACCCGTCTTTACGGTTTGTAAACATTTAGCGTGAACCACAGCTCACCAGACCATGTGAGAGAGGGGGGGGGGGGTGGTAGCGATAGAGAGGAAGAGAGGGGACTGCAAGGAGAATTATATATATAGATATTAAAGATATGAAGGGACATCAATTTGATATATTGTGATATATGGGTTATGAATAGTGTAAAGCAGTGGTTCGTTACCCTGGGTTCAATCGAACCCCAGGGGTTCGGTGAGCCAATCTCGGGTGTTCGGCGGAAATGGGGTGTAAGGGGTGCAATCCATACCGGGTGACATCATTTGGGGGTGACACCAAATGAAGCTGTACTATTTACTTTTGAAAATATGTTTTATTCGGATAGATAATAAAATAATAACACGGTAGGGTGAAAGGGTGACACCAAAATGAAAAAGAAAAAAAAATTGTTGGATGGGGTGGGGTGAGACCCCTAAAAACGCACGGAGTGACACCCGACCGCATGACGCCACAAGACTGGCCATCTATGTAGATATTATATAACGTTATACAGAATAGCGGGTTAGTAAAAATGTTGTATTAGTATATAATAACAAGCATTACCAATTAAAAATACTTTCTTAGATGATGCAGAATCCATTTTAGAAATTACATCAATTCACTTTATTTCATTTTTTAAAAAACATCCGTGTCTTCTGTACAACCAAATTGAACTATTCAAAACGTGTGTAATAAATAATTAGATTTTATTCAATTTTCACTTTTAAAAGACATTTTTTAAAGGGCAGGTGCGCCTCGTTTCTTGAAATAAATGAGTTTTCGAAAAAATTATTAATAGACACAAACACATACACAATCTTTGGTAAAGAAATGGTAAAAAAGTTAGGATAAAATTGAAAATGTTTTTACAATTATGATTTATCCAGAGGTCTTATCAGAGGTGAATTAAAACGTTTCACTTTTTGTGAATCTTCAAAGTGCCGACATTTTTTTTCCCAGTGATGGGTTCAGCGAAGTAATTCATCCGAAAATATTTCTAATTTGAGTGTATTTTTTATGAGTTTAACGAAATAATTCGTCTGAAAATATTTTAATTTTGAGTGTTTATTTAAAAAAAATGAAGTTAACGAATTAATTCATCCGATATTTCTAATTTGAGACGAGAATGGGTTTTTTTTTATTTTTGTTTAATCTAGACTTCTTTTAAACAAAGTGGTACTGATTTATAAATTCGCGATTTCAGTATCTGACTTTTCTCTTGTCTATGGTGTTTGAGCATTTTTTTTTTTTTTACAATTAATGCAAAAATAAATGATATACACTAGAGTTAAAGATTACTTTTGAATATTTAAGATACTTCTTGACTATATTTCTGCATCCGGGTCAGTAAACACTAAAAATCTAGGAATCTCTTCTAAAGAAAGTAATAGGACATTTTCAAATTCATCAATATGATAAGTTCGTCAGTACATCAGGGCTGCTCACTGCTCAATCTTTTGTCGAGAAAATAATAACCAAGCAGTTTTTTTTTTCGTTTTTTTTCCTTAGTTTAAATACATTTTCTTTCTTTTGATAACGTATCCTTTTGGGTTAAAAAAAAAACCCCACCGACATCTGAATTGTATAAGGCTTTCTATTGCTGTGAAAAGCTTAAAGCCGTTTGTATAATTTGTAAAACCGTTTACTTTTATACATGTGCTATTGACATTTTGTATGTTTTTTTTTTTAATTTGGCGGAAGGTTAAAAGAAATGCAACACGGTTTGGTTAACCCATAATAAACCGTTTGAGAGTCAGTGGTATGGGAGTCACTAGGGGGTCTTTGTGACTCCACTACAAGTGGGTACAGCTCAATACTGAAATACGTAACCGGTGGGCACGTCTAAACTTTTGTCTGGCATTACACTTGATGACACAGATCTAGTTCAAGTTCGCACGACGCTTGATTCGTTCATACGGAACGTGACCCATTGCGTTTGTCAACGTGATCTAAACACGTGTAACTGTAAACAGGACTTAGACAGACGTCATAGACAGTATGACAAACACATGTCGTGGACAAAATAAACTAAACGCACGACTTAGTCAACCTGACCTCAAATCGTGTGAGTGTGACCTTGACACACGCCAGGAACAACATAGCCGTAACACATCTTCATGTGAGTATGACCTAAACACATGTCAATATTACCTACACATTTTAATATGACGTAAAAACACTTGTCAATAGGATCTAAACACATGTCAATATTACCTAAACATGTCAATATGAACTAAACACACATCAATATGACCTAACACACGTCAATATGACTTTTAAACACATGTCAATATGACCTAAACACATCAATAGGACCTAAACACACGTCAATATGACATTAAAACACATGTCAATATGACCTAAAACACGTCCATGAGACCTGTACATTTCGCCTATCGTTCTATAGAGATCACGTGACACCGTATCCTTACCTGCCAATGAAACTTGGGATGGAACTTGTCCACCTGTACAGATGGTCCCACCTTCTCCCCCACCAGGGGTCCGAACCTCGTCCCCCGGGGGATATGATCCGAGCTCCACACACCGACAGTCTGTTAAACAAAAAATAAATAAAACACTGTGACTGTTTTTGTTGACAAAATCAAATGAACTGTTGTTATACATTTGTTGTTTTTTTGAAAATACGTTTTTTTTATACGTTTCTGTCCTTTGTTTTGAGTCACAAGGTTTAGATCTAGTCGTTTTAAGACGAATCCTGGTTAAATAAGGAACTGAAATGCTGCTATAATAAAGAGAGGCGTGTCGAGAAAGCCATGGTTGGAAACAGATTTCAGTTGGAGCAGGTGAAGTAGAACAGTTGTAGAACTAAGGTCAGCAGATCTTGAACTTCCGTCTGTGACTACCTAGCTCAGACGGGTACATTATTTGACGGGGTCTGTTTGGGGGTGTGTGGGTAGGGGTGGGGGTTTATAGCGGCTATACATTAGAACTGACCACACTAGCATTTTATCACCTCATGACAGGGGAGGTTACCTTCCCTCTATCACACTCAGTAGGGGGGGGCGTGGTCAGTGTGTTCTAGACAACTCTACCCCCCCCCACCCACACACAAACACACCTTCTGATTTCGCAACAGAAGCAACTATATTCTAGCTCCTGGACTACATACGTTGTTATCAAACATTTGAAATTAAAAAAAAATTCTTCTGTATTTGTTTTCAATTTGTCTATTAATAGTAAAAGTACATTAAATATATAACTCTAATCTCCCCCCCCCCCCCCACACACACACTCAGCTTAAGAAGCATGACGTGTTCTAAAAATAGTTATGTGCGGACAATTCGATCTGATAAAGTTTCGTGAAGACAAAGACTAGATCTAGTTTAAAACAAAAAAAAAATTGGAGCAGAAATATGAGGGGTTGGGGAGGGACGGGGACGGGGGACGGGGGGAAGGTAGACAACCACACGCAAGATGTCAAAGAAAACAAAGTGATACAAAGACAAGAATTCACCACGAAAAAAGTGGCGTATTAAATTTAATACCTGTATAAAAATAACACCGCAATGATGACAGTAGGTATCTTTTTAATCTACTTTTTGTCTGGGTTTTTTTTTTTAATACGTCGACAAATCACAGGGAACATTTTCTTTAAAAAAAAAATAAAAAAAAAAAAAAAAAAGAAACACACAGCAATTGGGAAGACAAGGAAACTGTATTGAAAACTATTCTTCTTCTTTAAGAAAAAAAAAATAAAAAAAAAAATATTTGGAAACCAAGAGAAACATGGAGACGCAATTCTCCTCACTTGAGACGTACTCGATATCTCACTCCCCTCACCTCCATTCTCCCCTCTCCCTTCTCACCTGTCGTACTCTTATTATAAAAAAAAAAATGACGCTTTCTTTTCTAAACTCGAGTATACATTTTTATATATACCGTGTCACAGCAAAGATCACGTGTTTAGAGGGGGGGGGGGGGGCGTGGGTCATGTGACCGGGATATGATACGGTAAGTTTCACCTCCATTGTTATACGGGCTTATGAAAGAGATATTTTTGTTTTCGAGGCTGGCTATAAAAATAGATACAGTTTCGCTGTCATAAATAGAGTCGCCCAAAGTGTCTTTGTGTGTGCCTGGATGTCACCGCGGACGGGAAAAGTAATCCAGGAGTATGGATATAACGTGAAACATCCAATGGGGAATCGGATATCTAATTAGGTTGTCTGTTGCTTGAAGTGAATCAGATTAGGTGTTGATAACTGTAATTGGAATTACGTTTGTAATTTATTTTATTTTATTTTTATGATTTTGTTTTGTTTATTTTGCATGTTTTTTTAAATAGTGAATATTTCATTGTTTAAATTGAAAACATTTTGCACCAACATAACCTCAGATCCTAATAGGCCTAAACATTCTAGGGGCTCTTCGTTTTTTTTTTTTTTTTTTTTTTTTTTTTTTTTTTTTTTTTTTTTTTTTTGCTCCGGATAGAGTAGAGGAACACATTTGCTCAATGTTCAAAAAGTGAAATTAAATCAAATCTGTAAAATAAAAAATTAGTTAGTTTTAAAGTTTTCTCGCCCCCTCCTCCTCCAGTCACAGTGTTAACCTATTGTCATTTCTACCGTTGACCCCTGCACTCAACCTATTTTAACCGTACGCTATTTCTTCTAATGATCACTACACGCCCCCCCCCCCTCATCGCCGTGCTAAACTAACGCCATTTCTAACGTTGACCCACGCACGTCCACCCTCCCCCCCCCGTTTTAACCAAACGCCATTTCTACCGTTGACCCCCGCACGTCCACCCCCCCCCCCCGTATTAACCAAACGCCATTTCTACAGTTGACCCTGCACGCCCTCCCCCTAATATTCACCTAACGCCATTTCTACCGTCGACCCCTACATACACCCCCAATATTCACCTAACGCCATTTCTACCGTTGACCCCCCGCACTCCGCCCCCCTAGTCTAACCAAACACCAGTGAATCAAACCATTCCATCAATGAACCCTTTACAACCCTGATCTGTTTGATCACAATTTCTCCCCTCAATACAACTTGCTTTCTCTCCACGCATGCGCGCACTGTGCACACCACTCCACGCATTGAACAAACTACGTGTATAGTCCGCCCCGGGCGGGGTACGGCTGTTCATAAAAAAAGCTCCGAACTTTACTATTTTTTATATATTTCACCTCCCTTGAATCAAGTTCTCGCTTTAGTTTCGACGAGATTTTTCGAGATCTCGTTATGGTTGTGAAAACGAGAGTGCGGGCACTAAGCAAGCGTGACGAACGGGTTCTCTTTTCTTTGGTGGTTCTGCTGTGGTCGATGGTGTGGTTCCGCCGACATGGTTACGATGATTTGCGAACGATAATTGAATTTACCACTTTTGTTGGCTTGTTTCTTTCACAGATTTACTTCGCCCGAGTCAAGAGAGCAGGCCCCGGGGCGTCCCCCGCCACCCCCTCTCGACGCCATCCTTTTTTTTTTTGTTATTCGACTGTTATTTACTTTATTGAAAACCATTGATGTTTTAGGAATTTTTTTTTTTTTTTTTTTTTTTTTTTTTTGCAGTAGAATTGACCCTGGGTGCTTTTTGATTTTGCTACTTATCAAAGTTTAAGAAAATAAAGATGATTACGACGCTAAAGGGGACGAATTTGAAAGCGGGAGATAACTATAAAAAAAGTAGAATCAGGGGCGTTAAGGTGATTGTGTTTAAAACTACCCCAGTGGGTCATAGCGATGTTGGGATTTGTTCTGCTCACCGCCGCCTTGCAAAAGATGGGACGGCTATCAACGTGCACCTGATAACTGACAACGTCGCAGAACGGGGCGAAAATTGTCTGAGGTCTCACAAGGAAGGGGGGGGGGGGCTCAAATAATACATTTTACGCCCCTCTCGATAACTGTAATAGTGTTAGTTTCAATCTTGTTCGACGTAAACACACACTTCACCGCAGTCACAACGGGCGTAGCTACAGCCGCTGATAACAAGACGCTTTTCTTGAAAACGTTTAGAATAAGACGGTGCTTAAACCCGTCTTCTCTACGGGACTCCGGCTTATAGTTCATCTCCGCAACACTATGTATGTATATATATATATATATATATATATATATATATATATATATATATATATATATATATATATATATATATATATATATATAGTATACCCATTGATCTATATTTATGCATCTATACATAGGCCTATATTTAATCATATATATTTTTTGGCTAATATATACATAGATACAGACCAATATGTATATGTATATATATATATATATATATATATATATATATATATATATATATATATATATATATATATATATATATGTCGCCAATAGCTCAGATTATATATACATATATAGAGATATTGCAAAATATGAGTATATCCTGTGTTGCCGGAAGCTGTTAGCGGCTTACATCACTTGCCTGTCCACATGGAGCCCCAAGTGTATTGCGTCTGGTGACTCCAAGTACAATTGCTTGCCGACTCCACGACTCATCTTCAGACATGGGGATCTGAAATTAATCCGATGCTCTCCTGCCCCCTCCCTGAAAATTCTCCTTACACCCCACTTCCTTTCTCCACTCCCTAGCTCTTCAACAGCAAAGTCCTTGTCCCTAGACATGATCGTTAACGAATATACTTTGTTACCCGAAAGTTTCAAACAAAGTGGCCAGGTACTCACGCACATTTTTTTAGGCACTCTGGCGACAAAGCGGCGCATGCGAGGACAAACGCACCGCGAAAAGAAAATTACAAAAAAAAGTGGAGACAACCGCAAAAGTGGAATAAAAAAAAACTTGCAGACAAGTCCCGTAATCCAGAATCTGCTGATAAAGGGAGACAACTTATTCCTCAAGTTAGCGAGGTATTAGTGTAGCAAGAGAACGCCCACAAAAAAATAACAAAACAACGACTCAAAAAAGCGAGCTGTAAGGGACGTCAACTGAGAAGCGAGAGATAGATAGAGACGAGAGTTACGGGCCTTACAATGAACGAAAGTTAAAGGGCAGATGTTTCTCTTACTCGTGTAACTTTTTTTTTTATTGATACACGTTAATTTTTTATACCGTTCGATACGCTAGAGGAGACAGGGTTTTAAGTAACACGGAGGGGGCTTTTTTATTTTTTAATTTAAAAAACAAAAGGTGTTTTTTTTTCGTTTTTTTTTTAACAGACGGGACGAAACGCTAAGCTTAGCTGCTATCTCTTATTCCATCAATGTATTCATCTCCGTTGTACCACCTTTGTATTGCTGAAACCTGTATCAGATTGTAATGCTGGGTACCCAATAGGGCTGAGTGAGCTTACGATTCGTAGTCTAAAACTGAAAAAATCATTGTTGTTGCTTTATTGCGAAGATGGCCCCGATACCATCCTAACCTTAACTACTAGTTGTACTACGTATAGTTTGACTGTTTAAAAAATACGTATTGTAGGTAATGAATACAAATTTACGACATTTTAACTAACCGTAAAAGGGAAAATATACATGAGAGAACTGTGTCAAGAGTAGCTTTAGAAAAAATGTAAAAAAAAAACTTAAGGATATAAGGATGATACATCCCCTATCTTTTCCAATAGCCGGCCACTTAGTGTCCTAAAAAAAGGTATGAAAACTCAGAGAGGATCTGTAATCTAATAAAACGTATCTTTTTTTTAAACCCCCGCCTTTGAACTTGAACTTCCACGATAGGAATCTCTCCTTTCGCTTTTAAATGCTCGGACAAAAAATAAAGAGTTCGACGTCCACCGTTCTTATGAACCACTCACCGCGTAGCCTTTGCGGCTCTTGGAGCTAAATCTCAGAGCTAAATTATCTTTCATAAAACGAACTCAGGGGTAGGATAACTCAGGTGTGTCGAGGTGCTGGGGTCTAGGGTGTACGCCTCAGAGAGAGATGATACAGAGAGATAGACCGGGGGCGCCGAGGGGTAAATCTTAAGATAGCATTGAGAGCGAGAGGCGAGGAGAAGGGAACGGGGCGGGGGGCCAATTGAAGAACATCGCGATAGTTTAGAATTAGAGAAATTCAGCGCGTAATTAGAAAAAAAAATATATATACGGGTGTACTTAATTCACATTTGTGGTTCATAACTTTCTTTGAATTTAGGAAGCGTGGGCTAAGTGTTCGGTGGTGGAGTAAAGAGATAAGCTGGGTGGATGAGGTGGATGTGAGGGGTGGATGGGGGTAGTGGTCCGAAGTGTTACGGGTGAAGAGATAGCTGGTAGCTTTAGAAAGTTGTAGCTATTTCATCTGTCGAAATTTATCTTTATGTATATATATATATATATATATATATATATATATATATATATATATATATATATATATATATATATATATATATATATATATATATATATATATATATATATAAAATTTTAAATGAACTGAAAGAACTGAGCGAGGTTTAAGTTTTAATGGTCAATTTAATGTCTAACTAGATTGAAAATCAGATAATCTTGCGTTGTCGTTGGGAAGTAGCCTATCTGGAAAGTTTTGAAAAAAAAATCGCTGAATTAAAAATTTGAGTTACGAGAATTGGTAACAAAGACCGACAGTGAGACCAACGAAATTTAAAAAAAAAAAAAGCTTATAAAAATGGAGTTGAATGAAAAATGTGTTTTGTTACAAATTCGAAATAATACACGGTAGTTAATGCCCTTGTCTGTTATTTAAATTAATTCTCTGCAGTTAAGTCCCCTGCTTGGTGCGGTAACGGGTTATGATGCGGACTTCACAGAGGGATGATTGGGTAAAAAAAAATAAAACATCACACCGGCAACCATCACAGACAGGCTAATCCTATCATGGGCGCTGGTAAGAGCAGATCGGGAATTCCCGTTGTTGTCTTGTTTTGTTTTCGCTTTGCCCTCCCATTGCGCGCCGGCCAGTATAGCGGTACTTGTAGAGGTTTCATTGTTAAAAAAGATAAAAAAATAAAATAAATTATGTTAATATAAGTCTGGCAGCTGCCAGAGTGTAGGATTCTTCAAATCCTTGAAAATGTTATGCATAATGCTACATCTGGGTTGTGGGTTATGAGTAAGATCAACTGTAATTATAATTATTATTTTGATTACGTTGAGGATTAAGGTTTTGGGTGTTGTTTTTTTATGTTTAAGGCTGACCTAGTGTTGGCAGTGTTTCTTTCAGGCTTTTCTTGGGATTTGGGGGGAGGGGTTGGGGGGGGGGGTCTGCCTACAGCCCACATACACTTCCAAAATAATAGTTGTAGAGAGCTGAACTGCTAACCCGTAAGTCTCGAGTTTGAATCCGGGTCCAACTCAATAGACCGTACCTGAGTCCACTCAGCTCTAATGGGTACCTAACTCATGTTAGGGTAAGTAAAGGCGGCTGGGCTTAGTGCTGACCACACTATCCCATTATATGCCGAGGTAAAAAAAACTAAAACAAGTGAACTCTACTTCACTTGCCTCGTAGACCGTCAGGTTTGAAAGGGAACTTTACTTACAAATACTCGCCCCCCCCCCATAAGTATCATATTCCCCCTCCCCGGAAAGAAATCTAAAAAAAAATAAAACTAGAAAAAAAAAACGCAGTTATCTTTTGGTATTTGGATATAGCTGAATTACTACGGACTATGTATAAAGAGCGTCCTCAAGTCCTCCCAGATCTCAAGGGTAACTTACACAAGTTCTTAAAAAAGAAAGGCGACTGGTCATTGAACTGACCACACAATCCCTTCAGATGCCGAGGTCACCGTGACACAACTCTACTACATCTACCCTATTTACAGTGTATCTGTTCTTAACCTAAATGTAAAAGTCGAAGTCAAAGCTTTATTTTTAAAAACAAAACATAGGTCTTCACTACCATTGCGCGCGAAATTCATAACTTCTGAACAATCTTCCTTTTCTAAAACCAAGTTCTCTTTATCTTTCTACCCTGCTCTTTCTTCCATTCCGATCTTCAAAGTGTTTGAAAGAAAAGTGGGCTTTCACTAACACGTATTTGGCCTTTTCCCGCCAAGATTTGCTTCCCTTCACAAGCCTCTTAAGCCCACTTAATGTCCAGATCCTACTGGGTTATCTCCCTGCGGTTATCGTCATATTTTCAAAATGTCTGATACGGTGTTTTTTTTTTCACTTCCGGCGTACAGATGCATCTGCCGAACGGCGTTCCACTTGTATGCCATGTGCTCTCCCATCAATGGGAACGAGGGTTGTTAAATTCGCGACTTCAGAGAGAGATATAGAGAGGGTGGGGGGACGGGGAAAGAGAAATTGCAGATGAATTCACTAAAATGCTTAAAACGTACCCCTGTACATTTTATGCGACTTTAAGTACATTTAAAAAAAAATAATACCGCAAGTTAAGTTTTTAATGTCCCTCTCGGTTTCTAATGAAATACGAGTTTTTGATGTTTCGATGAGATACGAGTTTTAGATATTTAATTGAAATAGGAGGTTTTTGATGTTTCATTGAAATACGAGTTTTTGATGTTTCATTGAAATACGAGTTTTTGATGTTTCATTGAAATACGAGTTTTTGATGTTTCAATGAAATACGAGTGTTGATGTTTCAATCAAATACGAGTGTTGATGATTTAATGAGATACGAGTTTTTTTGAAGTTTCAACGAGATACGATTTTTTGATGTTTCAATGAAATACTAGATGCGGATGTTCAGACTTTATAGAGAAAAAACTACTCAGTTGTTGCCACATAAATTGAAACAGATCTTAACTCTCGTAATTATCCGCCTAATTAAGTTGTTACAATTTATTGAAAACTACGACAAACTAAATATTCAATCTAAAAAAAAAAGTTTTATTAAAAAGTGTACGTTAGTTTCGAAGTTTTGCACCATTAGATAAGACACATGGACGGGGGCGTTTGGCTATGTTTGGTGCAGTTTTATCTGGCAATCAGGAAATCTTAACCAACCCTTGTGCGGCGACGAGTATTCGTTAAGAGGATATGAAAGGGCAGGCAAAAGCTGCACAACTTTCTTGACTAACTTCCGGTTTGCGCCTTCATTAAAAACATTTTTTAATGGGGTGGTGTGGGGGGGGGGAGGGACTCAGAACAAAAAGTTCACAATACTAATTGATGTAATATGAAGTATTACATATTGAAAGATGGAATAGACGGATGCATTTTAATTTTTTAACGGGTGTAGAGTCATTTAGATTTATAACAAATTTAAGTATTTTACAATAGCTTAGGACTGACGTCATTAGGCTGGGTGTCATCCGGTCGACCCCCACCCACGTTCAACGGTTTTACATTTTTCGTTTGGTGTCAGCCCGCCATCTACTATTTTAATTGAATAAAACTTTGTCGTGACAGTAACTCTGATGATCTTTCTATTCAGTGTCATCCCCGACCCTAAATAACCCCCCATCGGATGCGAACCACATACCGCCCAGCGACACTACTATACCATTGGTTGTCACATTTTTTCATATGTACTTCGTGCTCCGCCAAAAAAAAAAAAAACAACCCAAAAAAAATCTCAATTTTTTTTTTGCACGATTACAAGACTTTCTCTATACTTCGTATATACGAGAAAGTAAAAATCACTTAATTAACTAAACTCACGGAAGCTAATTAATAATAAAAACAGAGCCCTGTTATGATTTTCTTATAAAATAAAAATGATAGTGAAATAGGCCTACAGTAGCAGCCGATCATACAATGATTATTAAGTTCTGGTCAGATCATATAATAAGGGGAACATAAATAAACAAAAAGTTATACAATACAACTTATCCAACACAGTAAGGGCGTTGATATTTTTTGTTTGGTTTTGTTTTGTTTTAAAAATAAAAATTGTGTGGGTTTTTTCATCGTCCTAAAAAAGCAAAAAAAAAAAAAGTTGTCGGAACAAAGGAAACGGGTGGGTGTGAGGTATTGAGGGGGAGGGAGGGGTGGGGGTGGAAAGGGGGGGGGGAGATACAGTGCTTTAACAAGCCCGAGACAAACAGAAAAACAAGCAATTCAAAAACCCAAATTGGATTAGCCGCATAAAACAAAAATACGAAACAAAACAAAACAAAACGTCAGAGGCGGAACACCCAGTTTCTGAGCCGGTTGGGTGTGGGCTATCTTATCACGGTGGCTTAGTCTCTCAGCTCCATACCGTCTAGCCTCACCCTCAAGTGATTCAGCCCTCACCCCCGAGCGATTCTCACGTCACTTTTCGTCCCGTATCACAAGAAAAAGTCTTTCAACTGCAAGCGAGGGGATGTGTGTGTGGGGGTGGGGTGTGTATGTGGGGAGGGGGAGGAGGCTGAAACATACATATCGTCACCGAGTTTCTGATAACGGTTATGTTATTGTTTGTAAATTTCCCCCTTCATCAACCTCCCCCTCCCACACACAAACCTCCCTCCCCCTCAATCTGAAGCAGCCCAGTGCGTGTGATAGAACAATGCATTTAAACTGAGCCATTGTTTTCGCTACCCGACTTAACAGATAGCGAACCGGAGAAGTAGCCCAAACAACTTTAGGCTTTTTCCGCGGAAGCCGTAGACTACAGCTCCCGTGTAGCCAACAGCAGCTGAGAGCCGGAGGGGGGGGGGGGGTGAGGCTTAAGAGAAGGGCGTGTGGACAAGATATGGAACTTTCGAGAGGACGCCAGATACGGTATCTGTGGGGACAGTTCAACTTTCCGGTTCGGCGTCGGACATTTTTTTGTTGTTACAAGTTTAAGTGTTTCGCCATTACTGTCACCGGCGGTGGAGGATCGTTTTGCTTTTGTTTATTTTTATTTTTTTAAATGATAGAAGAAAACGTATGTCCTCAATAAAGAATACTAATAATAGTTATACATATTTCTTAATATTTAAGGATTTTTTTTGGTATATTAATGTGGCGTGGTGTGGTCTGTAGTTAGATCATTTTCCTGCTATCCTGAAAGTATCGATTAGGGATTTTTTTCTTAATATTTAAGGATTTTTTTTGGTATATTAATGTGGCGTGGTGTGGTCTGTAGTTAGATCATTTGCATGCTATCCTGAAAGTATCGATCAGGGATTGTTTTCAGACATTGTTCGTATAGGGGCGAAGGAACTTGAAACCAGTTTTTTTCTCCAGACTTTTTTCTCCGGGGGTGCACTTGAAATTTTAGGGGAGGGGGGGGGGGGGAGACACGACGACACTGTTAAAAGTATATATTTCCTATATAAATTCCATTTCGTTCGGGAGGGGGGTGGGCGGTAGACTTTCTTCCGCCCCCACCCCCCAAAGAGATGCCTGGAAGAAACTCGGCTGGAAACTTCCGATGGGTGGAGGGTGCGCACTTAAAATTTCCGGGGGCAGAGTGGACATCGGTATATATTTTTTATGTAAAATTGTAAACTTTTTTTATTCCGTCCAGGGAGAAAGGGAGGTAGACGGAAAGGGGGGGGGGGGTTACTGGGAGATGCCTGATACTGAAAGAAACTCTGGTATCGAGTTGAGATCACGTGCCTGAGTCCAGCCCGTTTCGATGGGAAGGCTCTATATCTCACGCAATGACTGATCGCACTATTCCATTATGTACCGAGGTTCACAAGAACAGATGAACTCTACTTCACCTACCATAATGGGCGCCAGGCTCCGTCTCTTGTGGACCTCATGATAGATTTCTACGATGTTTACTCTCACACGGTCTGCTGTTGTGGAGCCCCAATACGGATATAAGCAATGTTGCTTTGTCACATACCATTGTTGTCCCCCACCCCACCTTAAGACCCCCCCAACCTCTAAGACCCCCCCTCCTGTCCCTGTACATGAACCCCTTCAGACCCCTATATCAGTATTTCCAACATACCAAACTCTAACTTGGGAGGACAGGGTTGCACACGGAGCGAGAAAAATCTATTTAATAAGATTATCTAAGATCAACGGGATTAAAGGATTAAACGAGATTGGGGGAAAATAATATTATTTTTTCCACATTCCCTTTCTACCAGCCATGATTAATATCTGGGAGAAATTTTAAATTGAAAATTTAAGAAACCTCGGTAGCTGTGTGTGATTGTTTCCCTTCAGTGTTTACGAAGATAAAATTGAAACTAATGCTACACACACAAATTTATTGTTAAGGGGAGATAACTAAATATTACGATACGATATTCGAAGTAAGAATAAAAACATGTTGTTTATAAGATTTGATATTGTAGTATACATAAAAACTTTTTGTGGTAGTATATATCTAAGTTAAGACTTCAGAGTGAAGTTAATTAAACCGCAAATTGAATATTTTTGGCTTTTTGTGATAGTATATTTCAGAGAAAAGACCCCAGAGTGAACTTGAATTAAATCGTAAATATATTTGAAACTATCTAGAGTAATTTACTTTTTAGGTTGAACAATTGTGTCTCATAATTAGTCTCCCATCCATTTCAAGCCTCATCTGACCGAGTGTTCGAACTCAAGATTTAGCTTTACAATGCGCAAACCCGACCCGTCTACGTCGACTTCCATTGCTTCGTAAAAGTGGTACATATAAGTCAAGCTTATATTATTGTTATACCGCTATATAAAGTCATAACTGTATTGCCGAGAGACGCCAGTGTTATAAAGTCATAGCTGTATTGTCGAGAGACGCCAGTGTTACAGCCGCGTTTGTAGCAATAAGTCTATGTCAAGGCAGTACGGTCATGATACGCCGTTGCCATAGCTACATAGATATTGTACGTCCATGTGATTGCTGCCGTGCTATGCCATAGCTCCGCTGTTGTGATGCGTCCACGCCATAGCGGCGTTGGTGTGCTACACCTATGCGACACCGACCAGCGCATGCGCACCTGTTATATTGTGTTTTTTTTTTCGCCAGGTAGAAAGCGAAGCCGAGGTATAACATGACTGGGCAGACAACTCTAGATGACACCACGGGAGTTCTCTCTAATCTTTAAACAAAAATAAAATGTCTCCTACTCGAAGTTTGGAACCCCCCCCCCCCCCCCCCCCGACCCACAAACAAACCCCCATGATTTCCGAAGGTCTGTCCCTGAGTTCGACATTACCCCGACAACTTTAAGCCGACGGGTGTGAATTTATCAATCTCTGGAGATACCACTTGGGGCCGTCTCTTCTAACCCCCCCCCCTCCCCCACCCCCACCGGGCACTTGTGCCGTTGTGTTAGGCTTTGGTCTAAACTCACCAACCCTCTCTTGGCGAGGTGGGAAAGCCAGGTAAGCCCCTGGAGGGGGATGCCACCCCGGGTGTCAATGCAGTAAAGGGGGAGGGGGATATCTCTTTATCTTCTTCCACACACACACACACACACACACACACCATTGTCTGTCCTGGTTAGTCTGTTAAGACTTTTGTTTTAATTTCGTAGTTTGGACCTGCAACGGAGCAGATCCTAGACTAAGGGTTTAGCAGGGCAGATCCTGGACTAAGGGTTTAGCAGGGCAGATCCTGGACTAAGGGTTTAGCAGGGCAGATCCTGGACTAAGGGTTTAGCAGGGCAGATCTTGGACTAAGGGTTTAGCAGGGCAGAGACTAAGGGTTTAGCAGGGCAGAGACTAAGGGTTTAGCAGGGCATATCCTGGACTAAGGGTTTAGCAGGGCAGATCCTGGACTAAGGGTTTAGCAGGGCAGATCCTGCACTAACTGTTTAGCAGGGCATATCCTGGGTGCCTAGTCTCAGATAGTGCGGTCACTAGACAAGAAATCAAGTCTTAGGTCCTAAATAACATTCACCCCTAAGGAGTAAAAGCTCTTACGCTGCACGTATTTTGTGTGCGTGGTACTCTGAAGTAATGCCACAAGGGTATATGTGTTTTACAAAAGTGACTGCGCGGCGGGTTTACAACTACTGCGCGGCCGCGCAGCTTAGAAGGGACAGTTTGATACAGTGTTTACATGCTCTAATGTGTTCGACCATGCAGAACCGTTACGGTATATATTTTATGCTCTACGACCCCCCCCCCCCCCCATAACTTCCTCACCCTCTGTGGGTGATGTTGTTAGTAAGAGTTCATCAACACATTAGAAATCCATGCTTTTATTCCATCTCTCAGGGCCAACAACTCTCAGTGTTGATAATTCCCAGTACTAACGCACATCTCGGTGTCAATTTTACAATCAAACTGTCACAACCAGTTATTTTTTTTCTTTAAAATGTGTAGTGATCCACGTGATTTCAGATATAAAAACAACTTAGATCACTTGATCTCCGCGTCGACGAACTATGCTATTAGCTCCCTTAGTTTGCCTGTTCGGAGTTGTCCGACTTGGTCGCTGAAAAGTTCATTTTCTACTCGACGTTATCGCAAAGCTAACAGTCGCCCCTCGACCGGATTGTTTGACCAGATCGACCATGAGTCGAAATAAAAAAAAAAAGCTGTGGGGTCGGGGTTAGGGGGGAGGGGGAGAGAAGTGATTATGACGGGTTTTCTAACATTGTTTTACCACTGTTTTATTAGCGGCTCATTGTAGTCTTCTGTTTGTTCACGACATTTTTTTTTTTTTTACGGCGAACGTGATAGAAGTTTCTGATATTCAACACAAGCGCAAACAGTTTAAGTACAAATTAAAACAACTCCCGGTAACGCCCACCCCCCCTCCCCCGGGGTATCTCCGCCGGGGGGGTAAAGAGAGAGCCCGGGCCACGGCCTAACGGGAGCCGTGAGCAAGTGGTTTTTATCGCGGGGCCCGGGCCATTGTTTGGTTGGTCATTAATGCGCGAATCGGCGCGTGAGTTTCACTCGCGGTCTGTTGTAAAACAATTACTCACCAACAAATAAAGTGAAAACCATTAGGTGTCTGTTTGGGCTGGGTCAACAAGGAGCCGTTGGGGGTTAATGCACGCGCGCTGATGGGAGGTGTGTGTGGGGAGGGAAGGGGGGGAGGGGGTGGGGAGCATGAGTTGTAGGTGAGCGGCAGTTTACCGTTTAAAAAAAACAACATATCTAACTATACGCCCTCCCACTTTTAAACACCCTACTGTTTTTGACAGCGTTAAAACTTTTCTTCATTTTCAACCCCACCCCCCGTCCCCTTCCCCCTACATAAGACTTGTTTGTGAAAAATAAAAATCCCAATTCTAAAACATTTTATATTCCTATCCCCACCCACACTCCATTCCGGCAAGGCTTGTTTGCGAAAAAAATTATTTCGCTTCGCGAATTTTCCCAGGCGAGATTTGACGCGGGCAGATATCAACTCCTGTCCAAGAGGGGGGGGGGGCTTTTTGAAGCTGTCGTCTGCGACACAAGACAGGTACTCACCGCGTGAAGGTCACGTGCACTGACGATAAGCACGTGCATTTGTGTGAGTTTTTTTTTTGTCAACCTTCTGTGCAATGCTTTGTGTTTTTACGTACTTTCTATCAACTTTCTGTTCTTGAGTGCTTATTTTTTTATTAATTTCATGTACTACACTACATATTATCTATCAACTTTCTGTACTACATTACATATTTACTATCAACTTTCTGTACTACACTACGTACTTTTAATCACCTTTCTGTACCGGGTTAGTTATTTTTTTAAATCAATTTTCTTTTCTACACTTCGTATATCAATCAAATTTCTGTAATACCCTACGTATTTACTTTCTAGATCTATCGAATTTTGTACTACACAACGTATTTTCTACCAACTTCCTGTACTAAACTACATATTTTCAAGCGATTTCGTTGCCACTGGGATTATTTTTTTAATCAATTTTCTTTTCTACACTTCGTATATCAAATTTCTGTAATACCCTACGTATTTACTTTCTAGATCTATCAAATTTTGTACTACACATCGTATTTTCTACTAACTTCCTGTACTACACTACATATTTTCTATCAACTTTCTATACTACACTACATATTTTCTATCAACTCTCTATACTACACTACATGTTTTCAAGCAATTTCGTTGCCATTGGGATTAAAGTAAGTCGACCCGTAAGCCTCTCCCCAGCTGGAGTGTGCACAGACGGACAAAACTAGTACTCACGTTTGGGCAGATGGTGGACGGCCTGAGGGTCAGGTTTCTAGGCAACGAGGCCTGGGCCCGGTTGTGGCAGACCGGGTCACATGACCGGTCCTGCACGATGTAGACGCAGAACTCTTCGAACTCCTCGTCGTTGAGCTTGGCGAACTCCCAGCCTCCCTCCATGGCATCTGGGGAGAGAGGGTGAGACATGGTGAGACAGGGTGAGACAGGGTGAGACAGCGTGAGACAGGGTGATACACGGTGAAATATGGTTATACAGGGTGATACATGGTGATGCACCGTGATACAGTGTGATACAGTTAATCACTGATTGATAAAAAAATAGGTCTAGTATTTCAGCTAATATTCCAGTGATATAATTTGAATCTTGTTGACATTTTAGTATATATATATATATATATATATATATATATATATATATATATATATATATATATATATATATATATATATATATATATATATATATATATATATATATATATATATATATATATATATATATATATGACCTTCCAGAAATATGCATACAGCTATAAAAGTATATATTAAAAATTACTGTCTATATCAATATTGCTGGTAACACCCGCTTCTAGCCCATCTATAATTATATATTAAGAAACTTTGAGAACACTACATTTATATATATATATATCTAGACATAATATAATTATTCAGAGTTTTCAAAAGGTGTGTCAACTTTTGATAGGGCAATATTCTTCTAAATTCTTTCAAGATTTGGTTCTATCAAGAATATAGTAAAATCAAGGAAAAAAAAAGACAGGAAAAAAATCCCGGAGAAAGGTAAAGAAAAACATTGAGATTTTTGGAAACACACAAACAATACAGACAAGCAGATATTAATTAGACCCACACAGTAAAATAATCAATGTGTAGAAAAATTAGGACGTCAAGGAAAAAAAATTAGGAAAAAAAAATACAATTATGCTCATCTAAGTTCATCCTTTAAATTTTGAACAATTACAGTACAAATATTTTGTAACATGCTGAGATTATATTATATTACGTATATTACTTAACGAGTATATCAGAGGGAAAGTAAGGTTGGGATTGAAGACGTATTATACTTACACAAGGAAAGCAGTTTGGTTTTGAGTTTATAATGCATTGTATAGGTTGAATCTTCAACTTTTGGTTTAGTTTGTGTGACGTGGCTAGTTTTCTAAAACACAGTTTGATGTCATTAAACACGGCGTGTGAATGTCACGACATCTTACTGTGTTGAAGTCATCACATGATGATGTATCGATGTCATTACACATTGGTGTGTTGATGTCATTGAAAACAGAATCACGTGAACACGCGATGTGTGTAGTAGTCAGAAACCGGAACACACCCAATCATATGACATCACAACCAGGAGAATTTGTGTTGAATAAAAATCATCCAAGATGTGTCTCACATCCTAAAAAAACATCACAATGTCCACAGTATGGATGTAGAAGGTCAACGACCTCAACGGGTCGACACAAGCAGTCAATCAAAGTTTTTCTATGATGACGGTGTTGTTTAATTAAACTAATTAGGCTACAAGAAAACAATAATTAACGCGTTAAACCTTTTAGCTTTCACTACATCTATGTCAATGTTTTCGTCAGGTTTGACTCTACGCTTAATCAGGTCGTAGAAATAAGAAAGTTCAAGGGCTAAAGGTTAGAGTTTGTCGTCTAGAACTGAGGACCTGATTGGCAAAATAAAGTTTTAAAACTTGTTTCTATTTAACGTTTTTGTTTCTTTAAACTTTTATCAAAATTTGAGATTAAAAACTAACGCCATGAGTTCAATTAAGTTCAGAGACTTTTCAATATAGAGCGATAAACAACAGAGTGTGTGTAAACAACTTCTATTGTCGGACTAACGTTTTTTTTTATTATTTAAGATATTTTTCTTGAGATTGTTTATGTTAAATGCTAAAATCGTTTAATGAAAGTATTATATTTTTTTATAATACATTTTTGTAAAACGGTATAGAATTTTTTAGACTAGCATTAAAAAAAGAACTTTACAAATAACTGTTATTAAATAATTTTGTGTTAAATCCCTTTACTTCAAAAATAAACAGAGAAAAAAGTGAATACCGTAATTAACATATTTTTTTAATTGATTAGTTTACTTTATTTAAAAATATAATTAATATACAGATAATCGCCGCCGAGAACTAGATAATTAGATTCACTTTGAACTCTTCAAGCTAAACTTTTAGAAAACACGAATCACTTATGTCGATCAATCTTTAATTTCTAGTTTCTCGTTTATATATAGTAAAAACTCTAGATTTTTATCTTTGAAAAATTATTTTTATAATTTATCTAATTTTATCGAGGCATTATTAAAAAGCCTCCGGTTTAGGGTTTTGTTTTTTATAAAAATCACTACAAACATGAACCTCACAATTAGGAATTCAAATTTCCGCGGATATCCATTTAATTAATCCACGAACACAAAATCTTTTCGTCAAACATTCACGACCCGTCTTCACACTACTAAACAAATCCTACACTAACCACCGCACCACCAACGCTACCACCAGACACCATAAACTATCCACGGCAACACCATCTCCCAAATAAACAAGTATCTCCTCTAGTCTTAAAACTTGAGTTCTCACTAACACGTACCCCCGAGAAAAAGAAAAAAAAACATCATATTTCACCGGTCTATTAAAACCCAACACCGTGCCCATCTCTGTTTCTCCCCCCACACGCGCCGTATTTATAGTAGCCTACTTGTACGTCCGCTCACCAAAGTTTCACATCCAGGGATTAATCTCGTTTATACCCCGACCCTGAGTACCGGACGGCTGATACAGATAGTGATGCCAGCATCTATCTCAAGGTGTTTTTTTTTCAAAACTTTTTCATTCATATTTCATTCATTGACTCTGTTTTTTTAATACTGCCGTTCTTAAGGTTATTACATTCGATTTTTTTTTTCTTTCTTTACTGAATGGATGAATTCTTTTTATCTTTGTAAAGAAAATAATCTATGTCTGTATATTTGTTTATATATATTTTATAAATACACATGGACTGCGTGGTCGGATGGTAGAGCATACGATTGCTAAGTTTCAAGTTCGAATCCCAGGTTCGTGTCAGTAAAACGTCCCTGAGTCCACCCAGCTCTGATGGGTAACCGACTCACATTAATGAAAGTAAAAGCATAGTGCTGACCATACTATCACTTACTATACCGAGGGCACTGAAACAGGTAAACACTGCTTCTCCTGCCTCGTGGACCGTCAGGTTCGAAACGGTACTTTACTTTGCTGCATAGCTAAGTCAAATTTAAATTCATTTAGCCAATCAGCACAAGAACCAAGTGCTTGAGCAACCAACATCTACTACAGCTAAAGATGTGTATAACACAGCTCTTGTTTGAGATTGAAAGACTATGACAGACAATACATCTAGTATGACAGACTAAGATATAGAATGTAAAGACTATACAAATAGAGGTTTGAAAACATCATGGAAAATAGATACATGCCAACCAAACAAGCAACACGTGAACAAAATATGAAAACACAACAAATTCCATAGGAGACTTGAATTTTATGAAACAAAACAACAAAACCGTTTTGCTTGAATAAAAGGAAATGTATTAACAAGAGTTAAGGGGCAGGAGGGGGTAACTCTTGAATGGAAGAGTAATACCAGGGGCAGTGAAAGTAAAGATATTCAAAGATTGATTAAAGACACGGAGATAATGCTGAAACTGGCATAGGTAAAGTGGATGCAGCGGTATATCTAAGGGGTGGGGGTGAGAGGGGAGGGGAGGTAGACGGTTGATGGGGTGGGGTGCTGGGGGTTAGACCCGAGGCTGTCAGCGGAGGTTCCAGGGGATTATCGCGATTGTATCGCAGAGTTGGGTTAATGGAGAGTTATGAAATACGGCAACCGTTGACACATCTGGGCGCAGTCGTTGATGTGTGGGGGTAGGGGGGGGTAAGGTGGGAGGGGTAAGGTGAGGATGGGTTCAAGGTATATATATATATATATATATGTAAACGTGTGAATTATGAGGATGGGTGGAGGGATTAATAGCCGTTGTTAAAATCTGATTACGATCATGGGAGTAAATATAGAGGTGGGGGGTGGATGGGTGAGGAGGTGATGGTGGGGGGGTGGTGATAAGAGTGATGAAAAAGCGGATGTGTTTGTCAGCGCGTGCCGCCCCCGAGAGAGTGGAGCGCCGCCGTCTCGCGAGATTTTGGTCGCGCTACGGGATTTGGCGGATAAAGGACATAAAAATACCTGGCATTTGACACCAGACATCGGCTGCTGCCCGTCTGGAACCTGGTACCCCCCTCACACACACACACACACACACACACACACACACACACACACACACACACCTCATGTACCTAAGACTCCTCCGTCATCAGCCCACGGGGTCGTAAATTGGCGGTTATTTGACTAATCTTGCGGAGTGTGGTAGATCTGTCAAAAATGGGAGGGGGGAGGGGGTATTGTAAATCAACTCACTCGTTCAGAACTTCGTGTAGTGTCGGGTTCATACATCAGAAAATACTGCCGGCTGATACTTAAAGATGTTGTGCCGGTTCATACATCAGAGGGTAGTGCAGGATACATACATAAAGATATGGTGGTGGCTCATACATTAGCGGGTAGTGCCGGCTCATATAATATGGAGTAGAGCCGGCTTATACATCAGAGGGTAGTACCGGCTCATATAATATGGAGTAGAGCCGGCTAATACATCGGAGGGTTGTGCCGGTTCATATAATATGAAGTAGTTCAGTTAATACATCAGTGGGTAGTGCCGGCTCATGTAATATGAAGTAGTGCCGGCTAATACATTAGAGGGTAGTGCCGGCTCATATAATATTAAGTAGTGCCCAGAGGCGTAGCGACCCTTCCCGGCGCCCGGGTACAAACTTTCGATTTGCACCCCCCTCAAGCTTTCAATTTATTTTTCCAACCCATTTTGGCGCCCCCTAAGGTCGGCGCCCTGGGACATATGTCCCCCCCCCCGCCCCCCCCCCCCCCCCCCATCTCGCTACGCCTCTGGTAGTGCCGGATCTAACATCAGATTGCCGGCTTATATATTAAAGAGTAGTTCCGGCTCATACATTATGGAATACTGCCGGCTTATTGATCCCGTGGTAGTATTTGTTCATCCGCCCGGCGATTTGCCCACTCTAACATCCAATGTGATCTGGTCTGGATAAATATTATTCTGGAGCCAGCCTTATCTTGACGCATATTATTTTTCTCAATGCTATTAAAAGAAATAGGCATATCCGTCTATTAGATTAATCCGTTTAGGTGTTCAAGTTTTTAAAATGTTCAAACTAAGTTCAGCTGTCCGTAGTATTGAAAATAATTAGATTCATACCTTCATCAAAGTCAGAGAAATGCTGATTACTAGATTTAGTGCAATAATATGGAAACAAGACCGGGAATCGAACTCTAGACTTTCGGTTTAGAAGACGTACGCTCTGCAATCCGACCACACCGTCGCTACGCTTAACTGAGCATACACTTTAATTCGATCCATAAAATACACACCTTTAGAAAGTCACCCCCTTTCGCAAATAAGATTAGCTTAATACACACATTGATAACATAAGACAAACAAACAAACAAAAAACAAACCCACATAATAAATACGACTTAAAACTGAAATCCCACTTTTCGTAATCCCACCCAGCTGTCAGAGATACAAGGGGAGGGGGGGGGGTGGTCAACAATAGACATGTTTACGGTAAACACAAATCTCTTGCTACAACAATAGACAGGTTTACGGTAAACACAAATCTCTGGCCGCGCTACAGTACCAGAAGAAAAAAAACATTTATCAACCTTAGCTAGTATTTAGAGGCTTGTTTGGCCAGTTCAAGATTACACAGGGATTTCTCGCTTCCCGGGAATCCACCCCCACTCCCTCGCACCGCTACTAATGTGATATATAACGAGAGGTGAATTATGGGTAGCGAATCTGATGCATTTTTCAAATTTTTTTTTTAAGATGTCTAATATAAATGTGTCTGTTGGAAAGGGCGATAAATCCTTAGTTGAACCACTACTGTATAGATACCCCCTCTCCTTCAAAAACCCACTTAAATTTACTGCATTGACGGATAAATATTTAATTTAAAATGATATTTTAATTTTATCAATGTGTAAAAATGTTGACTATGGTTTTGGACATTTAAACTTAAAAATTTAATTTTATCTCAACCAGCCGTGAAATAAAATAATAATAAAAACGTTTTAATTCTACATATCTGCTTAGATCAAAGCTTAATGTACTTGCAATTAAACGATGTAAAAATGAGGAGCTTTTTTTAAAAACGGAATGCTATTAAAGATGCTATCCTAGTTACCGCATATTGTCTGGTCAATTAAAAAAAAAAAATTAAAAAAAAAAAACGGGGTGACACCTCTAATAGTCGTTAAGGGACTGAAACTTAACTATAAACATACAATACTGCAACACTGCAACACCGCAATTACCCACACCAACCTTAAAGCAAACTCTAACTTAAAATGGCGAGACCAAAGCAAAATATACTGAGAGCCACATATTTATTAAATCTATGAAAAATTCTGACACTTATTATATATATACATATATATATATATATATATATATATATATATATATATATATATATATATATATATATATATATATATATATATATATATATATATATATATATATATATATATATATATATATATACAGTGTATAAGTGTGTATGTATAGATTATTTATTACACATCTTCATTAGTTTGTTCTAGGGCCTTACCACAGACAGATGACCAAGATTTAAGACAATTTCATCAAACAAGTAGAAGAGGATCTATAGTTTAGCCAGGATGAGTGAGACATGTTCATCTCTTATTTCAACACATTGCGTTTTGTCGTTATGAGATCGTGAGCACGCACACACTAGATTTACACCCGTTTAGGTATGTATCAGGTCAGATTAGCACCCCCGCCCCCCATCCTTGCTGTCCTCTCCCCCTAACAAAGGAGCGAAAACGAGGCAATACGTTGCAGATGTGACTATATATTGAACACGACCGTTGACAACCTGTTCGTTATTGTTTAGGTTCAACTAGGCGAGGTCTGTATCACACACGTAACACACAGTTGTTACATCACACATGTGTGTGGGTGTGTGTGGGTGGTGTTTTACATCAACACACACAGACACATACTTCGTCACCTCACTCCGCACACACACACACACACACACACACACACACACACACGCACGCACACACACGAATTGAGCAAGCACATGTTAACAATCTGAATTTTTCGGTATTTTATCAAATTAATGCTGGTGAAAATCAGTGTCAAGGGGGTTTGGTGGGGCGCGAATGAGACAGTCTGGTGGATTGGGGGGGGGGGGGGGGGGTAGAGGAGGGAAGAATGGGTGGTAAGGTGTAAGAGAACGGAAATAGAGTAAACCTCTGTATGTTTCTATTCCCTCCTCCCCCTCAATATATATATATATATATATATATATATATATATATATATATATATATATATATATATATATATATATATATATATATATATATATATATATATATATATATATATATATATATATATATATATATATATATATAGGTCTACATATATATATATATATATATATATATATATATATATATATATATATATATATATATATATATATATATATATATATATATATATATATATATATATATTTATATATATATTTATATATATATATATTTATATATATATATATATATCACAGCGTTAATTCTCCTTTCTCCCACCGAAGGCTGTGCTAACTCCCCTATCTCAGTAATTCATCACAATCCATTCACTTGATAAAAAACAACTTATTATTTTCTTTCCCCTTTTGTTATGTTTTCAGTCTGTCTCGATCGAACAATGGACACAGGAATTAGCCGGGATTTGCATGTCCGCCCGACCAGGGTCTAGGGGTAATTCACCGAAATCATTCGCTTACCTGGGTCCTAGGCACGAGCTGTTACAAGCGCGCAGGTGAATAGAATTCCCTTTCACGTGTGTGTTGGGGGGATAGATAGACAGTTCAATAACTAGATAGGGTCAGGGGGTTGGGGGGGGGGGGGTTGGGTGTGTAAGGGAGGGGGTGGGAGAGTGAATGAGATTTGGGATTTGTTGTAGAGAGGTGTTACAAAAGAAAGTTTTGAGTTGTTGAAAAGAAATTGAAAAAAAAAAATTATAATTGTGGAGAAATATAATGAAATTGTTCTATTGTGTTTTTGAAATCTTTTTTTTTTCTTCTTAGTTTCAATATAAAGGTTGTTGCGGTTTTTTTTTCAGTGTAGAGGGTTTGATAAGCGAAGGAAAATGAAGCATATTTTAACATTTATATTGGAAGTCTCATGTTTTAATTACCATGGTAGTAGGAAGTAAAATATCCTTTCAAGTTTTAGACTCAACGGTAGGTACATAAACTACAGGTGAAGTAGAGTTCATCAGTTGTTTTTTTCCCTTCGGCATGTTTAGGTGTAGTGTGGTCAGCACTGTATATGACTAATTTTTACTAGACGAAGGAACATCTTACATACTGAGCCATCTCTGGAATTCAAGCATTGAAGTGCTCTACCACTCGACTACCAAGCCTCATAGTTGCTATGATATCGCGTCATTCGTTACAAAACAACGCATACCCCTCACCCGATTATCCCTCAGAAAATAACGCCGGGTACTAATTAGAGCTGATGCGACTCAGTCACGTCGACGAATCAAACAAGAACAGATAAAAATGTCGTAATTTAAATCGTGTGCTGTGCCTTACTTAAAGCTAAAAGCTGGTAGCCTAAATGCCAAGTGTCCAGATAATTAACCGTAGCTAAACGCAGTGAAGCCAGACCTACAATAATGAATGGACCCACTATAAAAATGACAGAATCCACTTAAAATTGATCCAATGATGTAAAGAACAATGAAATTCAACTCAAGGAAACTGTACCGAGTTACAGTAATAGCCTAATTACAACACGCCTTTCTACCTCTAATTAGAGCACACACAAGTGTTCGACCTTTAAGAAAACGGAATAATGGTGTATATCACACGAAAGCATTCTTGGTAACACACACTCATATATATATATATATATATATATATATATATATATATATATATATATATATATATATATATATATATATATATATATATATATATATATATATATATATATATATATAATTCAGTCTTCGAAAGTGCAATGATGTTAATCAAACTTATTCAGATCTGCAGGCCAATGCCTTAGAGTAGTTAGAAAAGCACACATAAAACCCGATTTGAAAACAAGCATAACAGAAAGCTGCTCGATGTTAATACAACAGCAAGCTATAAACTTTATTGATCTGTATTTTTATTTCATTAACAGCACGTCGCTTTGAGAAATAAATTTAAACGAGGGGAAAAAATGTAATTCCAATCAGCATTAATCATGACTCGAAGACAATCATGTATGGTTGTTTTACACGTCAAGTGGTGGAATATGGACTGCAATTTTATGTGGGGGAGTGTGGGTTTGGATTTTTATTTGACGATATTACACTTTTTAAAAATTATTTTCAATAAGTTCAATTCTAAAAACAAAATTAGTTTTATTTTTTTGTATACTTTGTACTTGCTGTTGTGATGAAGTGTTTTTTATGCCAGCGTAATAGTGCCCCTTTACTCTTTCCCTTATACATAAGCAGTGGCGTAGCCAGGATCGTCTCAAGGGGGGGGGGGTTCCAATTTTTACCCGGGGACAAACTTTCGATTTGCAACCCCCCCCCCCTCATACTTTCGATTTGCACCCCCCCTCATACTTTCGATTTGCACCCCCCCTCTCAAACTTTCGATTTGCACCCTCTCATACTTTTTATATATACCGAGGGGTCTATGGGGGGTTATGACCCCCCCTGCCTACGCCACTGTACATAAGACATTTTGCTTATGTATAAATTGCTGAAGTTATTATAATCCATGGCAATTTGCGTCGAGTTAAGTTTAAAAGAGAATCTAAATTTATATACTATGCAATATATATATATAATATAATACTTTACAATATAAAAATACTGTGTGTGTGTGTGTGCGTGCGTGCGTGTGCGTGCGCAGCGTCTGCTATAGACTACCTTGTTCGCGATTTATATTCACGCAAGACCTTTCTAAAAACAATTGACGCTTTTAATCTGCGGAAATCACCGTACGCTAAAACCCCTGAAGGAGATTGGCGCAATTTTTTTTTTTTTTTGCGTCATTAGAAAGTTAAGTGTCCGCGCAAATGTTGGTGCTTCATCGGTTCCAGCCTGTAGACCTCGAACAAGCGGAACAAACGGCGCTCATTCTCACCCGCCGGCGAAAAACAAACAGCTCATTTCGAACTCGACTCCGCGGACCTCCAAGACGTCACTGAACTCGGCGTAGCTGTCGACGGCGTTGGTTGAGAAGCCTGGAGGGGGCAAGTAAACACCTTCTGCTAATTACCTGGCCATTGTTTCTCTCACGCCACGAGCAGATTTAATGACATTAAAACACACTCTCTCTGCACTTTATAATAATAAAAAAAAAATTAAAATAAATAAAATAAAAAACCCTCGCATTGATTAATGTTTAATTTTTTGTTCTCTCCCTTACTCATAAATCCATTGTAATGGCCGGCGTTCTGATGGGAATTGTAGATTAGTCTGACAGGTTCCAGGACGCCTGCAGGTTCTCTGGTCGGCGGCTCAGTTTCACCCCTGGCGGGCGGCAGGTAGTAGTGCCGGCCTGGGAGGGGTATCGGGTTCTGGAATCAAGTGCCCTTTAGGGGAGGTTTTAACACTAAACAGCTTTTAGCGCTTGTAACGGTCTAATTATAGGGATTTGCATAGAATAAATTCATACACATGTATACACACACCCACACACACACACACACACACACACACACATATATATATATATATATATATATATATATATATATATATATATATATATATATATATATATAATATATATATATATATATATATAGACAATTACTGATGCATTTATGCCTAAAATTTAGGCCTAAATGTCTGTAAATGTGTACATACATACAAACACACACATACACGCATGCATCCCCCACCCTCACACGTAAACATGCACAACACCATCCCGTGTCGCATGTTGTGATGCTGTCGAAACTGTGAGGAGTTTGAACTTGCAAAAAATGTGAAAGTTTCACGAAAGTTAAGTTGTAGAGGGGATGGAACCAGGCGTTGTTACTGATATAGCAATATAAAGAGACACCTCAACGCCAAGGGTAGACATAGGTACATAATATAGTCCAAGTAGTTGGCTAAAGTGGTTACACGCCTGATTTGATGCATGGAAGACTAGGTGATTTGGTGCCGCGTGGATTGGTAGATTCGGATCCACTTGGGGTTAAAACTGCTCTGTCTTTACTTGGACTATATTCTGTACCTCTGTCTACCCTTGGCAATGAAATATGTCTTTTTGTTTATATTGCTACAAAATTTAAGGGTGTCTTGCTCTAACCTAATTCAGTGAAAAACAATATTGGTGCCGGTAGCTAAATAAATTATTTACTTCATACAAAATCTGTAGAGTGCATCTTCAGTTTTGGCGAAAATAATCTTGGATATTGCGTAAAGCAAATTATTTACACCCAGCGTATGTTGAACTATTTGCCGTTCAGACATTACAAATAAATGTTATCGATAGACGTGTCGCACTTATATACGTGTATATCAAATAGAAAAGTTATGGGGGAAAAGGGCATTAAATTTATGTGCTTGCTCAATAGCACATAAAAACACACCACCAAAAGGACCAGTTCTAATTAAATGAACATTTATTGAGCAATATCGTGTGTTCACTTCCCTGCCCCCGAGTAAATTAACTCACCTTCCCATACCATTTATTCTTTCAATCGAGTTTTTTTCCCCTTTTTTTCCATTAAAATCCAATTTCTAAAATAAATAAAAATTGTCGACAGCTGTTTTAGCTCTATGTGCGTGTCATCGCAGGTTTTCATGGACTCTTCATTATGAACATTCAACTTAAATGTCTTTTAACACACAATTTATAGCTGGACACGAAATTTAAAGTCATTCAACACAACCCGTCCCCATCTCCACCCCCACCGACCCCACAAAAATTAAAATAAAAAAACAGCTTTCATCGTAGTTCAACCTGTCGCTCTTCATCAAGTAGTTTGTCTTTCATCGATTAGAGAAATATTAAAACGAATGCACTGAGGAAAGTCGAGATTTTCTAATCAAGAAATAAAGAGGTGTCAGCCCATAAAGATGGTAAAGATGGCAGGTAAATGAGGGGTGGGGGGATGGTGTGCACAGGTAATTACAGGTGGGTGTTGGGGGTGAGATGCAGGGGCCTTTGTGTGAGAGGGAGCGCGCGTGCTTGTGTGCATTTTTTTCTCATTTGTTGTGGGTGAGTTAAAAAAAAGATGCATGCGTCGTGCAGGGTGTGGTGGTGGTGTGTGTGTGTATTTTTTTCTCATTTGTTGAGGGTGAGTAAAAAAAAGATCCACGCGCCGTGCAAGGTATAGTAGAAGATGAGTTGATACAGCGAGACGTACAGTGTGGCGTGTGAGTTGACGTCCAACGAGACGTCTATCATTGTCATGACAAATTTGTCGTCCGACATTTTGTCCAGAGACTCACGAGTCAGGGGGGGGGGGGGGGGGACTATGGTGCCAATTATATAACTGCAATTGTGACCCGTATTCGAACCTTAATCACTGTGGTTAGAGAAATATCGGTTGACCGCACAAAATATCAACGCAAGTTAAAGTTTATTAAAATATATTCAGAATTGATTCTGTAAACATATCGTTTATTTAGTATTCGTTTTTACCAAATACAAATAAAGGTTTGAATGACATTGAAATGACATGATTAAATTAAACTGTTGCAGATGGAGGTCATCAATTAATAACGTCGCGCTTTTTAAAACGATTTCCACCACCCAATCTCCATCTTCACACAACTTTCTAAAAACAGACCTCATCTCCCCCTTCCGCCCCCCCCCCCCCCTCAAAATGTCGAAAATAAATCAATTTCTTTAAAAACAATGTTCTTTTTAAAACTCGAACTAACGGGAAAGATTTAGATTCAAGCATTACTTTTTAAAATGTGAAACTGTCGTCAGTCTGTCTAAAACTCCCCGCCCCCTCGACACACTCTGTTAACGGTCCCACCCTAGCCCTTACCTTTTCAAGTCTGACTTCCGTTTATGCACGTGCCCTAAAATTGTTACTCAACTTAGATATAACTTTAAGGTATATAAATATAATACTGACATTTGGAATTGGGAGTAACAATAGAAGAACGCAATAATGACATCTAGATGTACACTTGAGAATGACATATGGGTAACAAGATAATGACATCCTGTGGATATCACAACTTTAATTGTATACATGGGAAAGGCATCAAGGGTAGATATCAATGACATTATATCTTTAAAATGACAGTTAGGATTGACACTTGAATAACATGATAATGACCCACGGTCTATATTAAGGGCGGGGTCCTTCGGGTCGCGCAGTCATCTTGAAAAATTTCAAATATTTTTGTATAAATCGTGTCAAAAGTAGCGCTCAAATTAAATAGAATTTTTACATCAGGGTTTGCTCCTTACAAGGAATGCTGCTAATAATACAATCGTACCCCAATAATGACATAAATATTTCAGATAAGTATAATAGTTTTAGAAATAGACAATGGAAAGACATATAATGACATCGGAATGTCGAAATATTGACATCCGAATGACATCAGTATCCGAGTGAACAGGCGTAATATTTTCAGAAGTAGCGAAATGACATATAATGACATGGGAGTGTCGTAATAAAGCCAGCCGAATAACAGGCGTATTGATACTTTGAAGACACACTAACTCGGATGGAACCAATAAGTTTAAAGAAACGACATAGTTATTACATAAATAATGACAATAGAATGTCATAAAACTGACATCTTAATGTTACGTTACCGTAAGCTAAGGCTCAACCCATTAAGTGGCGTCACAAGGTGGAGGCGGGGGTGCGGTCCGTCCCGGGTTAGACCATTTAGATGGTGACACCGAGACGAAAAATTATAAAATTTACTGTCAAAACATAGTTTTACACAGTTAAGATTACAAAATGGGCTCAAATCAGTCCACCCATCTCTGATTGGTACTTAACTCACTGTAGGCATAATGCAGACCACATCATATCCTTGTATGCCGAGGTCATTGTAACAGATGAACTCTACTTCATCTGCCCCATGTGTATTGAAAACAAAAGGGAAAAGATAAAGATTACAAAATAGTAATGGTCAAACACAAAAAAAATGCAAACATTTTGGAGGAGGGTGCGGTGACACCCTCAGTTACCGCACCGGCTGACACCCCGACCTAGTGACGCCACGGTACCCATCAGTGTTTCTTCCAGACTTTTTTCTCCGGGGGGGGGGGGGGCCACTTAAAATTTTCGAGGGGGGGGGGGTAGACTTTTTCGGGGGGGGGGGGGGGGCGGACACTGATAAAAGTATATATTTTCTATATAAATTTCATTTCGTTCATTTTCTTTCGGGGGGGGGGGGGGTTACCATGCATGCCGAGAAGGCGACAAGAATACTCACGCTTAGGCAGGGACTGGGCGAAAGGCCGGATGATGCCGGACAGGAAGTGCTGAGGTTTGGGCACCATGTGTGTAGCGGTCAGCATCCAGTGCTCACTCATGGCGGTCACTGCTCACCACATCGCCGGATTCTGCTCAAAGCTAATCCCCGTTAATCCACCTTCTTGTTGGGATTTTTAAAGCGTTAATTAATTGAACTTGAGTTTTTCACTGGTAATTGAGTCCTAAAATCCAAATTTAAGCGCGGATCTTCTGTATTTTTAAGGTAAAGTTTACTTACGAATTAAATAAATTGTTCTAAATATGAATTTTAATTACCTGTGTTAAATCACTCTGTAATATAGAAATGATGTAGGCCTATATTATATTAATTAGAGTACGCGATCTCTCAAAATGTATCATTTTAAAATACATAATTCACAAAATAAATAATTGAATTTAAAAAAGGGAAACAGAATTCTCATTAAAAACATTTTACAAAATTTAAATTTTAATAAAGCTAATTTTCATTTATTTTATTAGTTTTTTAAAACATTATTTTCATTTTATTAATTTTAGATTATTTTCGTTAAAGAAATATGCTTGGTAATTTCGAATCCTTAATTGATCTTTAATCCGACATTGTTAATCCGATTTTATTAACTATGCACATTTTACTATCACTAAAAAGCGGAACTTTTAAAAACTACAACTACAATATTTTAAAACTAATTAACAACTTTTATATCTTGGTTTTGTAAAGTAAAATAATTTAAAACAAACAAAAATCTTGAAAAAAAAATCTTAACACTTTAGGGCTATACTTCAAATGAAAAAATAACAACAACACTATGAATTTTATATATAAAAACCCGTTAATATTTACGAAATTTACATGTTATCAATAACTTAATGAACCAGTTATCTTTTACTACGTGAACAATTCACCGTAACGATGCGAGACGGTAGGTTATAAACACTTTGACGAAGTGCGCTAATCCTTACAGGTATCTAAACTGTACTGTCCTCTGACTAGTGCTTGACAGAAGCAAAGCAGGGCTACTACTGGCTGGCACAACGACGGATGCATGATGACTGATACGACGACAGACGCCTGACTGATACAACAAAAGGTAAAAAAAAAAATTCCTCTAGTTCTTATCACACCTGTGTACCGCTTGAAGTACCCCAACCCTCAAGAGACGAGTTTTAGAAAATATGAAAACTTTTTTGAAACAATCTTCGTTGCCGTCTTCATATCTTATCTTTAAAAAAAAATGCGCCCATTCTTAATTAGTTCGTATTTACTAAGTAAATAATGCCACAATTAAAATGCATCTTCACCTAGTAATCGTGTGTTTACTTAAAGTATTAATAATAATTTATCTTTTTTTTAAACATTATTTTCTAATCTTCACCCCAGTTTTAAGTTTAAGTATGTGGTACTTCGTGTTACGGTGAATAGTACTTCGGGAATTCCCCGAAATTATTTCTTCTATACTTAAAAAAAAATTAGGCCTATATCATATAAAGCTTGCACTATATCTAAACAATTTCAGTTATTTTAAATATTTTTTTTATCTTCTTAGAAGTACGTATACTTCTACATACAACAACTTTATTTAACATTCATTTAAATAGTCATAGGGCCTTAATAAATTAATTTAAAATGTAATATTTAGGCTTAAACTTTTCCTATCATTTAGACTAGGCTATCGAATTATTCATTTACAAATACTTATGTGTTAGAAAACAATATCTTCACATATTTTTAACGTAAAATTTAGATTTTTGTTTTGTTTTAGCAGATTTTAAAAGCAAAGTTCGTTGGTTTACTTACGTTAGATTGGTTAGATCTAAGTGACATAAAATCACTCACTGTAATTTTTTTTAATACAGATTTTATATTTAAATTTTAAAATTATTATCGGATTACTTAAGTTATGTTACATACCTATCACTCGGAAATAAAACGTAATTAGTATTTAATTATTCTCACCTAGCCTATGATCTTAATTAAAGTTCAATGCACGAATGAAACCAGGTAAATAACACAGGCGTTCTGCCAAATGAAATTGACCGACACACGAAATGTTTTAAAACACTCCGGTTAATCGACTGTTGTCTAAACGCCCGTACGGGGCTAATTAATTTCCGCGGTTGCTGGTGCCCGGTGGATGATGGTGGCGGTGTGGTAGTGACGGCAGGGGCGACAAGTTTTTGATCCCTGTACCGTCGGGGAGGGCGGAGGGACCATCCCCTCCCACGGGGCAACCGGCTCTTTCGCTACGCCACACCTTCATTGTCTGCGCGCAATCACGCAAGCGACAGGCTGATTGGCCCCCGTGTATGGAAGGGAGGGGAGGGAGGGGGGGGGGGGACACGAATCAATAATGCCATACCTTCCATAACCCTTCTCCTTGTTTTACCTACCCCCACCACCCCTTCCATTTTCTCACCGGGTCGCATATAATCTTAACGGCCTATTTTACAGTATCGGGGGCTGCATTTGATCAACGATATCAACAATCTTTCTCCACCCTCCTCCCCTCCCCTCCCACCCCACACAACACCCTAACAATTTTAGTCACCTTATCACGTTAGTAACATTTTTCTATTACTGCAATAGACTCAATGCTTTCTTACACTAATTAAATTACGAGTAACTTAATTTTGATGGCTAATTAAAACGCCGAGAGGGCATTTGTTAGTATCGAATTCCCTAACCCTTAATGCTAACCCTGACTCTATCCAGCCCTAAACTAAACCCTATCCGTGACCTAACAGCTATACTGCAGGACCCTTTACAGTCTCGGTACCTTTGTATTGGCACAGTCCCTTTAGGTCTCACAATCCTTTTAGTCCCACAGCCCCTTTAAGTATGCCAATCCCTTTTTCACTGTGCCTTTACTGCCTCATTCCCTTTCTCACAGTATCTCTCTCTCCTTGTCCCTTTAAATCTATCAGTCCCTTGCTCAGTCCTTTTCCACAGTACGTTCCTCACAGTCCCTTTATCACAATCCCTTTTCACAATCCCTTTATCGCAATCCATTTTTACAGTCCCTTTATCACAATCCCTTTTCATGGACCCATTATCACAATCCATTTTCACAGTCCCTTTATCACAATCCCTTTTCACAGACCCTTTATCACAATCCCTTTTCACAGTCTCTTTATCAAAATATCTTTCTCACAGACGCTTTAAAAAGTCTACCAGTCATCTTTTCAGTCCCATTCTCACATTCCCTTTTCCAGTCCCTTTTTCACAGTCCCATTCTCACATTCTCAGTCTCACTGTCTCACAGTCTCAATGGTTTCACTAAAATCTCAGTTTCCATTTTCTCACGTGGTCCCGCCGTATCTTCTCCCCCCCCCCCCCCCAACCCCCATTTTCACCACGTCAATAACTAAATCCCCCCTCTCTCCCACACCTACTCTCATCCTACCCCCACCCCCACCCCCTCAACTACAACCCCCGCCTGTCATAAGCTTGCCAGACCCCCCATCATATATGACGTGGTTTATGGTGAATTACCCCTCAAGACCGACGCTCCCGTTCTTCTGTTACGTCCGCGCTGCTCTCAGACCTGCCAGTCATATATCCCAGAGTACACCGCTTGGCCATTACGCAAACCGCCGGTTTCCATCAAGGAAAGGACGCGCCGGTTGTGAAAACCTCGCCACACTCTTTCTCAAAATCGTGACCTCGCGTTAATTATTTAAAAAAAAAAATACGGTAAGGCATGATTAATAATTAATTACCAAAAATAATATTTCTTTTAATTATTAATTTTTTTTTCTATCATTTTAATTTTAACCCCCCGTTTTTGAGAAGCTTATTCATCTGTTTACACATGTTCGCGATGTACGTATTTATGTACGAACCCGCGTTAAAAATACCTGGCCAGGTAATTAATACTCATAAAACACCGAGCCCTGCTCGTGCGCGCCACGTAGCGCCGGGGATAGGCTCACTCACGCTAGCGGCCCTCTCCCCATGCGATGCTCGTGACACGAACGAATCCTAACGTGAGTTAAAAAGGCAAAAAAAAAAAAAATGCACGCCGCAAAGCGCATGCACCAACCAGCACTTCATACAACACTCTCCAAAGCAGTTCTCATACTCGAAAACGAGGCTATTTTTTCCACCCCCCCCCCCCCCCCCTATCCCCCCTTCCCGACTCTTCTTGCTCGTGTATTGCAGGTAATCAAGTGTCAGTATTTTTTGATTGGCAATAAACCAGTCATCACGCTCTATTAGCCGCCACTAGCCGGCGCGGTAAAAAGGGGGAAAGTGGGCGGGGCTTAGCCGTGGCGTCCGCCTGCCATGCGCCGACCAATGGGGAGGCGGCTGGAGACGATGAGCTCGCGTTCGCTGAAGGAGACCGTTTTATTTTTGTCTGTCTCTCTCTCTTTTTATCACGTCGTTAGTTAAACTTGGTGATTCTGTTGTAGAGACGAGCGCCTGTGTTGCCTTTGAACCCATGCGAGTTTATTATTAAACACAATAAGATGCGATTTTAAAAAGTAACAGCACTTAAATTTAGTAGATCCTTTTTTTAAAGGCCTACTGTCATTTAAAAATATAGAAATAGGCCTATATTTAGGACCGATGTTTTTGTCTGTGGCCTAGATGATAATATAAATATATACTTATTTAGTCTAATATATTAGCCTATTTGAATAGGCGTATATTAATAGCCCGGCAATTGATCAGTGTATATTCACCTAAAAAATTACTAATTCAACATTTTCAAACTTGCATACATCATCGAATAGAGCTGATAAAGACATGTAAAACATCTAACTTTCGCCTTAAGAATTTTTGTTTTCTGAGCTGACGGCTCTTGTGGCAAGTGAAGTAGAGTTTACCTGTTTCTGTGACCTCGGCATATAAAAGGATAGTGTGGTCAGCAGTGCAGCATTAGGCCCAGCCGCCTTTTACTTGCCTTTTATTTTCGCCTTAACTCCGTGACTATTTTGAGTTAGATTAATATTTTAAATTATTTTTTTATGAATTTTTTTTCTTCGCTAAAAATACTTAGGGATCTATCCTGTGATACTTTTTGGCCTGCGCGGTCGCTTATGCTTTTTATAGCGAATGCTGGTGTCCCCTCCCCTTCAACACTACGCTGTGTGCTGAGGAAGACCTTGGGTCGAAAAATATTTCCTCTACTTTAAATTATCTTTTAATTACGAGGATACAAATCATACCTAATTGTTTTATTTTATTTTTGTACATCCGCAAATGTTTCTTTACATGAAAGCAATTTTTTTTGTCAGAAATTGTTGCCAATTATTAGGTGATTCATTTCAACTTTAATTTGAGAAACTTGTATTCCTGGTTCATTAATGGGGGGGGGGGGGGGGGCAAATCCTTTCAAATTAATATTATTACCGCATCGTGTTTCCTGTTGTTGTTTTTTTTTTGTTCTATAATTTTTTTTTATAACTTGGTGCATAAAAAATGAAAATTAATTAAAAAACTCATTAGAAAAAAAAATTAACAATAAAAATAAAATAAAATCCAAGCGAGACTACTCCTTTAGAGAAAAAAAACAAACAAGGGTTGTCTGCCCGAGTCACCCCGTCGCTACAAACTGGCAGGGGCGCTCAGGCTCCCCCGACAACCTGCCAGACTTTTAATCACCTGGGATTATGGCCGTTAGGTCAGCGTGACCTGGGGGATACGTGTCGAGGTGAGAAGGACAGCGTTGAAGGGCTGCTTGCGGGTAGCACACCTTCGTGAGCTAAGTAGGGTAGGGGAAGTAGAGTTCATCTGTAGCAAGAGAAGAAGGTACTTTTTCTGTTTAAATATAGTCGAACGAAAGAATCGGCATTGTTGAAGGCTGCTTGCGGGTAGCGCACCTGGATGAGCTAAATGGGGTAGGGGAAGTAGAGTTCAGCAGGTACTTTCCTGAATGAAAACCGCCGAAAAAGAATCTACATAGTTGAAGGCTGCTAGGTGTTAAACCACATACACACGATAGGGGAAGAAGAGTTCACGAGTCAAGAGCAAAAATGGTAGTTTCCTATTCGAAGGGAGACGAAAGAAAAAATCGATACTTTGGTAGACATACGATACCAAATTCAAACTTAGCCTTCAAACATTACACCCAAGTTTAACCTTAGACTAAGTCTCACACCATGCTCTAACCCTGAACCTAACTTTTTCAATAGCCAACAGGTGACGGCTGATATTAACCTTATTAATTCTATAATCGATACCGCTTTAATGGTATCGAATCAACAAAGCTTCTCTTCGGCGACCCACCTCACGTGTAAAAGGTATCGAACGTTGAAAATCGAGCAATGGTCAGGCGGTATCAACCAACAAACAAAAAAAAGCTATCTTTAAAAAAACAGGTTATGTAGAGTTGTTTTATTTACACCAAAACGATGCAATTCTACGCCATGTCTAAAGTAAAAAAAAAATATAAATGTCAAAAGTATTAGAGAATAACACAAACCATATACGTCTGCTTTAAACTAAACGAAAAGGGATCTCAAGTACGGGAATAAAAAAATTAAGAAATCGACAAATTGCAACAGAACTATTGGTAGCACAATAGAAATTCAGTGATTCTTGTTTTATTTTGCTTTAGTGCCAGAGACACTTTCGCCAGATGAATCGTGGTAAGCCTAAGCAAGCCTTTAGTTTCCCTGACGTTGGTCAAGTACCTTCGAGACCTTCTACAGACTCGTGCTCGGGATTCGAACTCTAGCCTTACAGGATAGCAGTCGTGTGCTCTACCTGTCGGCCACGCCGCCACGACCCGCCTTAAAAGTTTTTCACTGTTAGTCTTGTCTCTTAGCCTTAAACAAGGATACAATCACATACCACATAACCCTAACCAAATCTATATCTGAATCTAAGCTAGCATTTTATCCTAACCCTTACCACATATGAAACACTCTACTCCTCTCTCTCTCTCTCTCTCTCTCTCTCTCACACACACATACACACACACACACACAAACACACACACACACGCGCGCACGCACGCACACACACACACAAACTCCATATCTCCTCCCCCATACACATATCTATATCATAAATACTAAATGCCCTAGTTTACATAAAAAACACAACTCACTTATAACCCCATACAAAACATGAGAGTAACAAACTAAAAAAACATAAACTTAATAGCTTCGCCCTAACAAACACACCTCTAACCCCATAAAAACATAAGAGTAACAAACTACAAAAACAAAAACTTAATAGATTCGCCCTAACAAACTCACTTCTAACCCCATACAAAACACAACAATAACAAAACTACAAAAACATAAACTTAATGGATTCGCCTTAACAATCTCCCAATACAAAACATACGAATGACAAACTACAAAAACAAAAACGTAATAGATTCGCCGTAGCAAACTCACTTCTAACCCCATACAAAACAAAATAATAACAAAACTACAAAAACAAAAACTTAATAGATTCGCCCTAACAATCCCCAAATTGTCGAGACTCGAACACAGGGGTCTTCAGTGTGCTGGGGGAGTGAACACACTACACCACCGTCTGCTGGAATCCCAGCCTAGAAAATTACATGTCCCCCAGGCCACATAATTATTACCTTTAGAACCGCGAGGGAGAGGGGGGGGGGGGGGTTGGAGAGGGCGTAACCTCGAGAAAATATGTCGTACAAGATTATATCCGCGGTAATTATACAGAAGTTTTAAAGAAGGTTGTATGTTCAAAACTTAGTTTTGTATGCGATGATTGTTTTTTTTTACATAATGTCATTATGTAAAGCAGGTCGGAAAAAATGTTATGCAACCAGTGGCGTAGCCAGTATCGTCTCAAGGGGGGAGGGGGGAGTTCCAATTTTTACCCGGGAACAGACTTTTGATTTGCACCCCCCCCCCCCCCTCAAACTTTCGATTTGCACCTTCCCCCTCAGTCTTTTAATTTGCACCCCCCTCAAACTTTCGATTTGCACTCCCCCCTTAAACTTTCGATTTGCACCCTCCCTCTCATACTTTATATATATATATATATACCTACGCTACTGTATGCAACTTCTCTAAACTTGCAATTCCTGTTGACTTTACCGATCACTATACACTAACCACAGTATCCTTACCCTAACCCGAACTGAAAAAAACAAAACCAACAGCGAAATTTGCATAAAATCAAGATTTAACTTGAACCCCGATCATAATTTTATACCTAATCTTATAAACCCGAAACCTAACCTTAACCGTAGTTCAAACCTCAAACATACGATTAATGTAAGGCCTTAGCCTAGTTCTAAATTCATTCAAAATGTAAATATTTTTTTTACTATTATGCACCTATTTACTTTGAGCCGGATAATTAAATTAAAATTCTAATTAAACCGCAACCAATTATTTATAATCCCAAATAAATGATGAACAACAAAAAGTTTAGCCGTACCCAAAATCTAAACCGATCACCGTAACAATTTTCTCGTAATTAATTACCAGCACACTTTTTTAAAAAAAGATCGATACTTTAAAGCCAAATCGATACAACGATTCCGAGTATTCAAGACAGAAACACATCAAAAACCGTAATCGAATACACCGAGAGTAAAAAAAAAAATAATAAAACATCAACTTGAGAGTTTTCTGATCATGCAGAGTAGTTTTCTGATGAATCGATAAATCACTTCGATTACCCGCACTCAATCAAACACAAGCAATTAAATGAGTAAAAGATATCAGTACTTGACTGCTGATCAAAGATGAACGCTGTAAAGCGATCGCAGGGTGGGTTAGAGAAACAGAAGAAAATCTCGGATGTAGGCGCCATTTAAGGTTAAACTTCGAGTAGGAAAAAGGGAAGCCATTTATTTTTCTATTTAAAAAAAAAAGCCGCTGGCTTTTTATTTCCGGTTTTATTTTGTTTGCTTGCATTTCCGGTTTCTCTCCAGATCGCGGGAGAGTAAAAAACAATAACCGGCACTTGAAACGAACGTCAACGAGATTTTTTTTTTTTCCCGGAGATCGTTTTTCGTGGATAATATCTGATTTCGAAATGTACGAACGTAATGCCATTTACACATTCATGTAAAGCCATTTTCCACGCTGTCCTTCCACCCCCTACTTTAACACCCAGCCTCCCCCCCCCCCAACCACACACCCGTTGTTTTATTTTCATCGCGAGTCCATTATTTTTGTTCCAAAACACATACTTCATCACCGCAAGGCGAGCGCACTGTATCCGTTTTCTCCTGAATTTCTTGTGTATCACCCTCCCCCCACACTCTTACCACCAACCCCACACCCCCCTCCCTCAACAAAAACTGCCTCGTTCTGAACACGCATTAGCTCTTACGCGATCATTTTCATTCACACCC